>NW_025048050.1:657500-692500 GCF_018831695.1 Puntigrus tetrazona | reverse complement strand
GAATGTTTACTCACCATCTTCTTCCTCTGATACTCCTGCAGGATTTTATTGACGCGGTCGCGCTCCTACAATCAAAATGAGTTTTTATTTACATTTTTATTTATGCATTTATCCAAAAGCGACTCAAAAAGAACAGAAGCAATTTGTCAGCGAGCCAGCAATATTCACAGCAGATTTAGGAAGCTACGTATAAGTAAAAGCTGAAACGAAAGATTAATGAATGCTTTAGAAGTGTTAGCGATGTGATCTTACTGGAAAGCGTTACCAAAAAGAATCGTTTTTTGGTAACATTCAAAACACGGTAATATAGAGGATAAAAATATTTCGCTTCGAGTAATTTCTGCGACGTTTATGAAGTTAACACGGCCTTCAAACTTTCTTTAAAAACAGCAAATCCCCCAAGTTCTCAAGCTGAAGCATCCAAACATCTGTTCTTCTAACGTCCAGCGGGGAACATTCAGGAAGCATACCGCTAAGACTAAGATTTCTAATTAGTTCCAAAACGCATATAGAGACACGAATTAGCGCTTGATTAAAGACGAAGTTTCGACTGACCATATGGCTGGTAGGGTTTTGCGGCAAGTTCTGCATCATCACGTCCATTTCATCAAACTTCTTCAGCACCGCTTGAACTTCTACATGCAGCTCTTTATACTCCGAATACTGGTCATTAAACACGGCCTTATACTGGTCCCGCTGCTCGTCTGTTCGGATCGCTGGATATTTACTGCAGGGACAGACAAAACGCAAGGGTGAGCTTAATCACAGAGAAAAAGCATCTCGAAACGATTTCTCTTTTTTTAGATCGTGAGGCTCATTACTCACGCGACGTAGTCCGGCATGATCACAGGTTTAGGAGCGTGTCCAGCTGGAATATGCCCTTTCACAAGTTTGGGCTTGGCGACGGTCTGCGTGTGCCGCACCGGCATCGGCTCCCTTAAACCATCAACAACCTAGTGAGAGTCAAGAGAATGATTCAAAATTACCTGCAATATTCACATACCGACCCTTCACTAAGCCCCGCCCACCTTAGTTTGGTTAACAATAAAGTGCTGGAGGAATGGTGCGGCAAAGTTGCATTTTAGCTCTTCTGGTTCCATCGACAAGTCAATTGGTTTTTGAACGGGTCTGAAATGAGGTCTGTTGTTACGTCAGTAATTCCCCCTTGTGATTTTAAGCTTTTACTAAAAGGCTAACTAGCGGCTAAATGGGACTAAAAAGGTTGTTCGAGGATATTAAACATCACTAAACAGGTAAACTCATCTTTGTTTGGCTGTCGAACATGGATGAAGGCAAATGAATGAAGTTAATTTCCTCAGGAATAACATCTGGAGTAAGATGCATTTAAATATATGAATTATATTTTGTCATAAATGCCTACGTGCAAAACATTAAACTAGTTGAGAAATACGCAAACGTAAAAGCCTGCCTGCCAATCTGGGCAACAACCACTTATATTACATAACCAGAATTATTCATTTCAACCAGAAAGGCTATACATCCCAAATTATTTCGCAGATGCACCATGGGTAAACGTGTGAAACGACAGAACCAAAACACTTGCCAAGTGCACAGCAGAAGGAGAATCTCTTGGCTGCATCTATAAAACAGAAGCGGAGTTGATTCAATTATTGTTGTATTCATTTTTGCGACTACATTAAATTATGACAAATTAAGATGGCAATGATACATCATGATTAAAAAGACCACACATGTTCTAACTAGGCACGACATAATACTACAGCAATGTTCTTTTCACGCAAGCCATAATTATGGCACAAAATCACACCCTATCAATATCTTACAATATGGTGTCATTTCTTAACATTAATGTATTAAATAACATGAACAAATACATTACAGCATTTATTAATCTTTGTTAACTAAATGTTAACAAACACAACTTGTGATTTTAATAATGCAATAATTAATAATGCTGAAATGAACATTAATAATAAGAAAAACTGTAGAATTATTGTTTAGTCTAAGTTAATGTTAACTAATAAACCTTACTGTAAAGTGTTACCATATCATTAAAGTTAACTGAATCCAAAAAATAAAGTTACTTGAAGCCGAGTAAACTTGAACTTAAGTTTAATTAAAATGTATTTTATTTTTGGTAATTTTTTTTTTTTTTTCAGCTGGTTGCCAAAGCAGTTTTACATTTTCATTTAGTTTACCTTGATGCACAAAATTAAATTTGAAAACTTCATGTAAACTTTACTATGCAAAAAATAAAACTAATAAAAAAATGACAAGAATACAAAAAAGAAAGCTTACTAAATCTTTAAGAAAAAATTTTAAAAGAAAAAACTAATTCAAAAGAAGAAGAATAAAAAAAAAAAACTATAATAGCATCTTGATGCTAAAATGACAAGGTTTTAGAATATAATATGAAACAGAAATCAAAATATAAAACCTCACCTCCTGCCCATTGCGTTCTCGTAGTCGTCGAGCCGCTTCGTGCCGCCACAGTTTTAGACACACTATGGCTCCGACCAAGTACACGATCATGGTGAAGAACAGGAAAATGATAGCAGCCGTCTGCCCAGCCTCCGTGCGGCAGAAAGCGCCATTGATGCCATTATTGAAGTACTGATAGTAGCAGAGGCCACCTCGAATAGTGTCATTGACGTACACGCAGCCAGCCGCTAAAAACAAGAGCGCAAGTGCCAGGTTAATGAAGAACTCCGTTAAAGGCCACCAATTCGAGTCCAGAAGGATAGTTCGATAGTACATGGTCATTCCCAAGACGAGCATGATAATGGTCACTATCCACGCCAATCCCGCCACCACAAGGATGAACGGCGTCTTGGGTCCGGTGTAGTAGGCATTGCCATAACCTCCTCCGTAACTTCCGTAGCTTCCGTAACCTCCTCCGTAAGCCCCACCAGGCTGCGAGTACCCAAACATGTTATACCACTCATTGTCTTTATGAATGTAAGCGCAAACGCATGCAAAAATCGCTGCTCCAAGAAGCAGCTCGACGCAACCTAGAATACGTAAAAGTCCAGCCCAAGACTTCATGTAGGCGTAGCGCTGGTTGTATTCCTCGACTTTTTCGCCGTATGTCAAAGCAGTGTGCACCGTGCGGCCATCCACTGACTCGACGGGGTTGCCCAAAAGCATCGCTTCGCGCTCCTTACGCGAGTTGTAACTGCCTCCGGATCCGCCGTAGGGGTCGCGGTAGGAACCGGGAACCGACGGCGAGTGCGGCGGAGAACAGCGAACGCCGTCAGTGGTTGTGTTCTTGCCGCTCGAGCCCAACATCGACTTCAGCTTGCTGCTTCCGCTGCTGGACCTGAAAAAGTTCTTCCATGAGTCTGGGACGAAACGGTGGACGGGTTTGATGTCGATGGCCGAGTTCCCGTTGTCCTCGCTTCCGCTGGGGTCAAATTCGGGGCCTATGGGTGGCTGGTCCGGTAGGGGAGGTGGCGGAAGAGGTTCGGAGTATAAAGAGTCAGACGTCCTGTGATCAATCAAGCTGTGAAGACTCGGGAGTGAGCCTGTGGGCGCGTCGTTGTAGTGGGGCATGTTTCGGACACAACGCCGATCGGAGTCTCCTCCGGACTTCGCAATTATCCCTAGAGGAACATGAAGTGTACAGTCTTTAGAAAATATCTAGAAAACTGGTTTTTAGTTCTTGCAGGTTAGTGGTCCTTAACTGGTTGTTCATGACCCAGTGATTGGTCAGAAGTCTGAAATGACGCGTGTGAGAGAGTTAAGTTCCGTGCACACCGAGTCCGAACTATTTGCACACGTTTTTCCTTTGCATTCGTCATCCTTCTCATCAAAATGCATGTTACGGATGCGAAACCGCAGAAAATCTAATTATTTTTTGTGATGTACGAAAGTTTTGGAGGCAACGTGTGAACATGACTAACACGACGTGAGTTGGTATTTATTTTTCAACGTGCAAAAATTGCAGATGAATAGTTCAGACTCTGTGCCCAAGGCCGGAAAAGTGTAGAGAAATCATTTTTCCTTCTAACATTTGAGAATTCTTCTTTTACTCTTGGCTGTGTCTTTAATGTCACCTATTTGCAAAGTTCAAACAAATACGTAGTCTTAACAACTTTTCAGCAGAAGTAGGTTCCTGGTTCCTGATACCTTCGTTGTTGATGTTAAAGGAATAGTTCTCCCAAAAATGAAAATTATGTCATCATTTACTCACCCTCAAGTCCCAAACCTGTATGGATTTCTTAATTCTACCGAACACAAAGGAAGATATTTAGAAGAAAGTTTGTAACCAGGTTGTTTTGGGTCACCATTGATTTCCATGGAAGTCAGTGGTTGCAAACATCTTCCCTCATGTTCAGCAGAACAAAGAAACCGAGGGCGAGTAAATAATGAAAGAATTTTCATTTTTGGGTAAACTGTTCATTTAAAAAGTAAATACATTTTTGCTTACTTCTATATCAACTATTGTACAGTTTTTGGTCATTAGTTGATGTGTAATGTAAAACACGGGCCTCGAAGAAAAACCAGTTGAGGACCGCTATTATAGACAATGACGAATGGCGTCTCCTCCACAGTATGCAGAACATTGTCCTTAAAGGAACATAAAGTAAAAAGATTTAGGAAAACATCTAGAAAAAAATGGTTGATGTAGAGTAGTGGTTCTCAACTGGTGGTTTGGTCACAGGTCTGTTGTGAACAACAGAAATGATTATAATTAAGCTTTATCTTAAATCTAAGATTTGGATTGAGCCAAAGCTACTCTACAGTCGGTTAAGCATCTGCCTTTTACTTTATTTTTGCAAATACAACAAATGAGTAGCTCAATTAACTTTTAAATAGGAGGAACTACTAATTCCCATAACCTTTGTCGCTGACGTCAAAGGAAGTGTATCCAATCAAACGCTTGTTTTTTTTGGGTCATCGGTTAAAAAATGGTCGTTAGTAGTTACCAGTAAAAAACGGTTGTGAAGTAAAAACCAACTGAGAACCACTATTACAGAGCGGATATTATGCGCTAGATCATGTTCGTGTTAATATTTAAGAAATTGTAACAAATTCTGCTTGTATATTGGTTTTTACTAACCAAGATAAAGCTTAATGATTTCATTCACATACAGTGCAGGAAATGCAAGACAAAGCTAAAGCATGAAGGTTTTAAAACCCTTCTCCAAAGCAGATAAGAACACAAATAACCCTCCTTTCGGGATACCAGGAAGCGGTACAAGAAACAAACCCTTCGGTTGGGAGCAACGGTGTCTTAAAAGGACGAAAAAGTGAACTTGCTGATCGGAATTGTATATTGAGTATGCAGTGTCACTAATTAAAACCGCGATGTGGGTCAATTATACACATAATTATGCAAAAATATGTCATGCTACAATTGATCGAACGTTACAAAGACGTGTATTAATCCATGTACAATAAATGGACACAGGTGCTCCCCAGGTCAGGCAGTCCAACTTTGTAACTCGAACATAGCAGCGACTGAAACAGTAACCCGTCATCCGCTAGCAAGAGCGTTAACTCTAAACCCACAGGAGATACGACTGCAACCCAGACATTTACGACAGATAGAAAGAAGACGACCGCAGAGACAGAAACGAACATGCCTGTTCAAGAACTAGACGTCTGATTGGGTAATGGCAGACTACTAACGCTGCGTCAACAGCATAAAACACTCAAAACAACAATCTCCACGTAACATTCTTCCTTAAGCACAGATAACCTAACGAAACAACAAGAGAAAAGCATTATGAGTGAGAAAAAAAACGAGACATTTGTATAGAATACCTTTCACACGCAGACACTGTGCAAGACTTACATTGGCCTTGGGTTCAGTGTGTAAAGCTTCATTTGATATAGGTGACTCCGAAGGCCTGGAACACAGACAATAATACAAAAAAAGTATTTATATATTAATAAAAGCAACATCATACGACACTCCAGTAATGCTACGCTTTCTTGACTGTAAGTGATATAGAAATACCACGCAAGCTAATCATTTTTGGGGTTTTTTTGCGGGTTGCTGGCAGTAGTTCAACAATGTAAGTAATTAGCAGTAATGAATAATACAACACGCTCGCGCCATTTAATTCTACAATGAATCTATTCATACACAATCAATGCTAACCCGAAGCGAGGCGCGCTTAAGAAAAACACCGCGGGATCAACAGGTCAGAGAAGTTGAAATGATGGCTATTTATCCTCAATATTAATAAAATTAAGACGGCTGCTTTACTTTAAACATGTTTCAAATATAAAGCGTTTAGGAAACTGGAACTAAACGACAACAACTGACAGACAGATGTGTTTGGGGAAAAAAAACAACAACGATCACGTCTCCAGAAACGCGGCTTAGTTTTTACATATAAGGATATATCACACGCGCAGGTTAAAAAAACACACTTTAATGATGATTCCGTCTTACCTTTTTCGCTATCAAAGAGGTTTTTGTTCCTCTACGGTTTTTTTTTTTTTCGGAAAACACACGCAGGTTTGGAAAGTTGTACCACGTGACGCAGCCTATCCCTGCGCGTGACGTCAGCAGCGACTCGAAGGCTTCACCTGAAGAGGGAGATAAAACTTTGATCCGCTGTCGTAATTCGTTAAAAAAACATTTATTTCCTCACAAGACCGTAGGTGCAGTGACGGCATTGACTGAAACCGGTGACTAAAGTCACGCTCAGTGTGCTCAGACTCTCAGGTGACATCATTTGCATGATCTTTATCATATGGACAGGTATATACATTTAATATATTTGTATAATATAATATAATAATAATATATATATATATATATATATATATATATATATATATATATATATATATATATATATATATATATATATAATGTGTGTATATATATAAATATATTATCTATGTATATAAATAAATAAATAAATAAATATATATATTATATGTATATATATATATATATATATATATATATATATATATATATATATATATATATTATTGAATAATACAATATAATATAACATCACAGAAATAATTTTTACAAGTGAACGCACAATATTTAATAAGATATATTCTGAATAAATCCCACACATGGCTCACAACAGGAACTGTTCGTGCTTCCTCTTCACTATAAATATGCAATTTATATTCAGCCGAGAAGGTGGACGTGAGTTTCATGTTGTGGACGCTGTTCCTCACGCCATCTTGGTCTTTCCTAAACTCATGCGATTGACATATTTGCAAATCTCGCTTGCTCTGCGCCATTTGCTGGGAAAACCAACATGATGTTTTTTACTGTATTTACTGTGTAAACAGGAGCCATCTCTTCACGTGCTGTCAATGTGATCCCAAACTTCTTTCGATAAACTAGAGGCCAACTTTCAGGTGGCTCGGCAAGCTGTTTTCTTTCAGTAAATTGAGGAACTAAAGCACAGAGAGGAAGAATGTGCGCTCAGTACCTGCTTTAAAACAATGTTGTAGTGTTGTTCAGGTGAAAACAAAACTGTTTTGCAACAAAATATTACTTCAGATAAAAATACAGATCAGTTTGAAAGGTATTAGTACACCTCAAATAAATATGATCAGTAATAAACATTTACAACACACTGGTATTGAGCTGCATAACTGATTTGCAAACTAGGTTTATGTCTTTATGAACTACGCCTGTCTTTTTATGGCCCACCTCACCTTCTCGTGGCAATAATTAATGAATAGAAACTCATCTATTTAATCCTAAATTTAATTTTATATTTTGTGTATTTATGTTGCTGTGGGACACACACACACAAACCGAATTAAATATTGAAATATTAACATCCCAGCTTACAGCGAGCGGACCTTTGCATCTAACAGACTGGTGATAACATCATAAACAGAAGTTCATATGCAGTTGTCTTGTTTTTGATCATCTCAAACATTTTTACATCGTTCGTGGAATATTCTTTACGCTTCGGTTGGACGTTTGTTGAGGGATATTGCAAAAAAAAAAAGTAACATTCTCATAATGTTTGCAAAACGATGCAATTAAACATTCCCCATTAAAGTGCAGTAACCAATATACAATAGTACACACGCACTGTATAAAGGCTCAAATAAGAGCTTAATTTTAGCTAAGTCGCAGCTTTCAAAACTTTTCTTCTTCCTCTCCGGAAAGACGAAGTTGTTACGCAACAGTACAGACCACTGAACACGCTGTAACGTTAACTGAGTGGTTTTCTGTTGTTATTCCTGTCGAAAATCAAACGTGTATAATTTAGTGGGGGGAAAAATAGTGCGCGTCCCCTTTAAACAGCGAGTCTCGCGCCGGGTGGAAATGGTCGCTCGCGCAGTCGACTGTGGAATTTACTGAGGAAAAGGAAAACATTAGCCTGCTGCTAACAGTGAAACACACTAACACTTCACCTGAATACAGACGAAGACGACTGAACAATGTCACATGTTAAGGTAGCTAACGAAGTGCAACGGTATCATAAAAAATAATATTCCGGCCACCTGGGTTGTATTTATGTTTGTGTGTGATCAGACGCTAACAGCTAGAAGCTAGTTAGCGGATTGCTAATGATAACTGAACAGCTAATATAACTTTATGAAAATAGTAAGCTAACGCACCGTTTACTTTTTATATTTCGGGGTCGACAGCACTAAAGCTTTATTGCTGTGTGTTGAAACGGTTTGAAAGGTGTGCTGTTTTATTTCCTGGCAGTGCAGTGAGCAGATAATTATATTCATATGGCTAATTAGAGGCTTTACCTCGTGTTATTATTAATGTAAATAGAAATAATAGGGCTAATAAGCAGAAAGTAAACGTTATACAGTTAACGTAGATGAATAACTGACAGCCCTTTAGAAAAAAAAGATTGATATCATAGCTCGTGACAGAGGAATCCTAGATGGTTATCATAGTCTTTAGTATATTGTTTTTGTATTTATAGTTTCTTGTTTATAATGTAATGTTATACACAATGCGTTCTTTGTCAAATCCTTGATTTGTACTGTAGACCTGGTGAAATCACACTTCCACTTTTCACTTCACAATAAATCACAGCAAAGTAGATGCCTAAAACATTACTGTGAATTCAGACATTCATAATATTGCGATTACATATTTGTCCCCTCTTTTTAATTAAGTGTTGAGAACAGCTTGTCTTTATTTGTTTCTTAAGATTATGTCTGTTACTGTCAGTAACTACCAAGTATTCATATTCGCTAGTTAGCTAAGATGGAGACATTTTATATTAGTAAATTATTTTTAACGTTTAACTTTCTGTCCCAACTGCCCCAGTTTCTCTGCAGGGGTAAGTGAGGTGTATCGTACCCCGTCCTAGGATGGACAGTTATTTTAAGGCTGCTGTTTGCGACCTGGACAAGCTTTTGGATGACTTTGAACTCAATGCAGGTTTGAGATGTTTGCTTTACCGTTATATGAATTTGGTTATTTGCTGTCATTCTTGGCCCTCAATTATTTATAATTGTTCTTAATTGTATTTATTGTTGAAAAGCATTTTGCTGCTTCATATTGTCATGGATACAATGTTAATCTTTTTCAGGATTATTTAAATGGAAAGTTAGAAAGAGCAGCGTTTATTTGAAATAATCATTAGTAAATTATTATTACGCTACTGTGTCATGGTTTTCACAAAAATATGAAGCATCAAAATATTTTTGAGCAACAAATAAGCATATTAGAATGATCTTAACATTTATTGAGGTTGTTTTATTGTGATTGTTTTAGGTTTTTTTTAATGATGTTTTTGTGTCAGCTTTGTTATAAATTAATATGATGCTTCGCTTTATTTTCAGAGGAGCTTGAGAACAAGCCCGCCACTTTTCCAGGTCCTCCTTGTCCGGACTCCATGATTGGGCACCATTTGGACCTTCAGAGCTTCATACCAGAGCAACACACAGTCTCGCAAACACTCCCAGATGTCAATGCCCTGCATTATGGACTTACATCACAAAGTATTACTTCAAACCAAAAAGATTGTTATTCAAACGAACGACTGCTCACAGGTGTGGACCTCCTGTCCTCTGTCGATAGCAGAGGCATCAAAAGTTCCGCTCCTCCTTGTCCGGACCGGTCGCTGAAGCCTGTGTGTGACCTGGTGAACGATACGGGTTCTGCAAACCTCCAGCAAGCCGATAGTCAGGAGGACTTTAAAGAGCTGGACGTTCCTGAGAAACAAACGAACGAGGAGCTGCTAGTGGACTTTGAGAGTCATGTAGTAACTCCAGTAGATGCTTCTAATGCCAGTGAATTGCCAAAACGTGACTCTGAGATTAACTATAGCTCATTCAGCCTGCTGGACGTCATATTACCGGCCGTTGGTGACCCTCATGGTTTAAGTAGCGTCACACCTTTGGAGTGCAATCAGATCGAAAGTTCTCGTCCTGGAGACCCAAGCTCCAATGATCAGAACAGTTCTCCATGCGAAGTCTCGGTGAACGAGGAAGATGCTAGTAACTCAATTCCTTATGCTACAAATGAAGCTGTTTCAGCAGCCGGTGAAGAGCATGCCGTATCGCTGCAGCCGGACTCAACAGATAACCAACTGTCTGAAGATCTCGGTGTCAAAAATCCAGAGGATTTAGCTGGAAGTCCCTCCCTGGAGAAGGAACCTTCTCTATCATGCTTGCCGATGGCCGTTTCCATGTGTGGATCCCTCGTGGCGTCTTTAGACCCGCAGGCAGCAGTGATTGAAACCAAAGATGAGGCTGAACTAGACAAAAATTCAGCAATTCAGGAGGCTGAAGAGTTAATTCTTCCGTTAGAAGAACCCACAGCTCCGTTCTCCTCCAACAGGCACGATTCCTCACCCGAAGATGAACCTGAGCTTGTCCAAATCATGTCGAACACAGAAAGGGCGACCGCTGTCTCGGGCCATTACCCTGAAAGAAACTTTAAGCGCAACTTGTCGCCGACAGAGAAAGCGCGGTGCTAAAGCAACCCATCTCCACCCTATTCAGAAAGCCCGAATTATTCCTACGAGTTCGGCATCGCCAACGATTACCTTCCTGAAAGCGACCAGACCGTGATGATGGTTACGGACGAGGAGCTGGATGCCTTTCTGATGGGTCAGGGCGTGCCGAGCAGCTCCGACGCAGGCGCAGAAAAATTCGTGGACGACGGCTTTTCAGAGTTTAACGGAAACGCGGAAGGCTTTTTAGATGAGGAACTGCAGAGCTGCAAAGTCCAGACGTTCGCTTCTCCTGAGAGCGACGGTTCTCTTCAATATCTGGAGGAGAGCGAGGGTTCCAACGTTTCTTCTTCATCTCAGGACAGCAGCCCGCTGAGGACAGACGCCACACAAACAATTAGCCATGAAAATGCAACCAGCCCCGTTGCGATTCAGTCAGTTTGCGCCCCTAATGAAGAGTCAAATTACGGAGGGGCGAGGCCAAAGCAGCTGTCCAACCAAAACATACGGCCTCCATCTGAAAGACACCGAGCCGGCTATGCCGAACCCGATGTGCCAGGCCTTTCTGCAGAGAATGGCTCGCAAGCGTCTCCCAACAGAGATGAAAATAACTGTGAACCCCCTTCTTATCAGCAATATGATGCCAGTTATGGCCACGATGAGCTTTCAGAGCCTCCACCATACCCAGGAGAGAGTCCTGATCCACCAGGACATGAGGGTGAGGGTCTGGGGTCAAAGCAGCCCCCTTGGGTCCCGGACTCCGAGGCTCCTAACTGCATGAATTGTGAGCAAAAGTTTACCTTTACCAAGAGAAGACACCATTGCAGAGCATGCGGGAAGGTGAGCTTGTTGTCTGTGCCCACGATTATTTGATGATGATATGAAATATTTTGGGGTTTTTTACGATTATTTTTTTAAATAAGAGGATGCTTTAGCTCAGAAGTGACCATAAATCTATAAAAGATTCGTTTCAAACGAATGCTGTTCTTTTATGTTCATGAAAAATAAAATGTATAATGGTTTCCCCTAAAATATGATGCACCTCTTTTCAGCAAATAAACGTTTACTTAGCAGCAAATCAAAATATTAGAAACATTTCTGAAGGTTCTTGTAACACTGAAGACAGGACTAATGATGCCGACGATTCAGTTTTGATCACAAGAATAAATGATGTATTAAAATATATTAAAATTTCTTCTCAGAGAAATGGATATTTAGACTGTAGTAATATTTCGCAGTATAACTGTTTTTACTGTATTTTGATAAAATAAATGCAGGCTTGTTGAGCAAAATAGTGCTTTTTTAAAATATTGACTTAACATTACAAAATTTCAGTAGTTATACATTTAATATTTTGATATAATGCATAATAATTAGCTGCAGTAGTATTGGGATGTATTTTTACTGCACTACATGGCTGAATGTATATAAACATGGATGTATGTAAATGTCTGGTAAAACGGCATCTTTAAAAAGAAAACCAAAAACAAAACCAGTGCTTCCCACAGGATTTTGTGAGACTTCTGTCGGTAGATGACATCACACATTAATTTGCATATTTATGACATTGCATCACTTTCCGGTTGATATTTGGCACTTCTCTTCTGCTCTATGAACGGTCAACTACTGTAAAACAGCTGAATGCCTAATAAAGTTTCTGTTGTCATACATAAAACATAAAAATATAAATAGTAAACACAACCCATTAATGCTACGTTAACCAGGACTCGCTCTCACTATACTCCTTAAACCCTGACATAGTCTAATAAAATCAATATATCTAATTTGCCCTAAACAGCAACTATACGCGGTGGTTTCGGCTATATTACTGTTTTGTCTCATTTAGCGCACCGAGTAACAAACTATGAGCATATTAACAGATGGATTATGTTCATATTTAAAAGTTCAGCAATGAAACAATGGAGATCGTCTGTGGGGGTGATAACAGGTCTTGAGCACACAGAATGAGCGGTACGCGGATGCTTTCATTATCTCGGGTGGATAATAAAAAAAAAAGTGTAAGATGATGGCAATAAAAACAAAAATGGGTCACCAGATATACTTGGGCGGCCCTCCCAGGTAAAGTCTAATGTGTGGGAAGCACTGAAAACAGAATTGTTACAGTATTTTTTTTAATTTATATCGGTTTCAATTCTGTCCAGTTAGTGCACGCATTTTTATCAAATAACTAAAACAAAAATTGTGTATTATTTTTAAATAAAGTCCTACAAAAGTTTTATTTTATGTTTGTTTACATTTTTATTCAAATGAATTTTTTGTATATTTTTTTTTACTTATTTAAAGGGAGGTTTTTTATTTGCTGTATTACTCTTCTCGCATAACAAAATAGATTAAACCCTTTTGCATAAATAAATTTAATCAGAGCCGCTTAATGTGTTCGCTTCAAGTTCTGAAAGTGACTTTGTAAGTTTGTGTAGTAGTCGAGCGTGCCCTGACTTTTAGAGGTGAAAGGCAAATAACCGCAGTGTGAATCAATGAATTAACATGCAGTCAGCTGCGTTGATTTCGAGCAAAGGTCCGTGCCATTGTGTTCTAGTTTATTTATAACCACAGGAAAGCCTTAAACCTGTAGTCCACTGCCTTAGACAGCAAAAGTAGTCTTTTTGTGTCTTTTGTTTTCATTACGTCAGTGTGTGGTTCATCCTGCTCTGGAGGTGCTAAATTTAGAGATGGATTTGCTGGGTCAGCGGGATGTATTTTTAGCGCTGATATAGTTTCCCGCTTGAATTGCTGCACCGAGTTGCTGTTTTCGAGACATACTGGGCCAATAAATTAAATGGGCTAAAGGACGCCGGAGAGTTTTCTCCAGGTTTATGTCTGATAAAGTACTGCGTTTATCCAGTGTTCGAGTGAATAATGTTGTCTGCTTTGCAGGTGTACTGTGCAAACTGCTGCAACCGCAAATGCAGACTGAAATATCTGGATAAAGAGGCCAGGGTTTGTGTCATCTGCCATGTTACCATACAGAGAGGTGAGTGCCAAACCACTTTGATATACTCCCCAGCTGGCTTAATTAAAAAAAAAAAATCTATATGTTCAAGTGGATGCAATGCACTGTACCTTTAAAACATCTTTTGCAACGACCAAACATTCAAGGGATCGTTCCCAAACATGAAATTTTGCCGCAAATGTCTTTTCCCTCAGGCCATCCAAGATTAGTTTGTGTCTTTATTGGAACAGATTTGTAGAAATGTAGCATTACATCTCTTGCTTGCCAACGGATGCCTTGCAGTGAATGGGTGCCGTCAGTATGAGAGCCCAAACAGCTGATTAAAAACGTCACAGTAATCCACAGCGCTCCAGTCCATCGATTGCTGTCTTGAGAATCAAAAGCTGTATGTTTGTGAGAAACAAAGCCACTATTAAGATTTTATCAGCTTCAGACCATTGCTTCCTTCTAAAATCCGGTAGTTTTGTATTTTGGCCAAAAAGCTTCAAGTTGAAATGCCTTCATTGAACGATTGCATAAATACTTGTGGATTATTGTTGATTAGATTAGTTGTTTGGACTCTAATTCCGACGGCACCCATTCACTGCAGAGTATCCATTAGTCAGCAAGTAATGCTACATTTCTCTAAATCTGATGCAGAAGCGAACTCATCTACATCTAGAAGACCCAAGAAGTAGCACATTTTCTGCAATTTATAATTTTTGGGTGAGCTATTTCTTAAAAGGCCGACAGTCTGTGGCAGTGGTTCATGTTGGTGTAGAAACGGGTATGACCCAATTTTCTACACTTACATGAACTACTGCCACAGATTGAACCATAGTGTATTTTTAGCTGGTGTAATGTGGCAAACACAAATTGGGTTGATTAAAAATGAATGTTCTTGAGGAAGAATAGGCTGCTTAAAAGCACCGGTTGTATTGTTGTTGTGATATTGGCAGTAAATCTTTGATAAATCTTTGTTTGATCCACTTGGTATGTGGCGTGGTTGTGTCTGTGAACAAATCAGCTCTAAAGGCCCGTTTGCACGTAAAATAATCAAAAATAATAATAACAACATTATCATTCACAGCTGGGAAAAATAGTTCTGAAAGCGATTCCAGAGGTATCACTCCTCAGAGCCATTATCCTTATAGTTGTGATATGAAAAATATTACAATTTAAAAGATTTGAAAACAATTTGTCTTTATTTTGTTCTGGCAGATAGTAACTCTGACACATTTTTGGACAACAAAAATGATAACTATAACCATATAGTAAAAAAAAAAAAACTTTCTAACTCTAAGAAAATTGTGGCATTCACTCAAAAAATAAAACAATAATAACATAGAGAAACAATATCATTGGAATCACTTCTTTGTTTTTTCCTTTTCAATTGAATGATAAAAACATTGAAGGTGAACCTTTCTATAATGAATAAAGTCTACAATTGTAATAAATATAATGTTATGGTTGATAAGTGTGGACGCTGATATTTTAAGCATGTTTCAAGACACTATTAGACTATGTTTGGGGTTTTTTTGTTAGCGGCGTATTTCAGATGAACCTATTTTTTTATAGGCGCCAAGTAAAACAAACTGTAGTTGTTGATGAGATGTTTTGAACGGTTTAAAGGTTATTCTGATCATTGAAAGGCAGACAGTGTGTTTTATGGAGTAAAATACTTTAATATTGTCGGTCCGCTGGATAACACAAAGTGATTTTGTTAGTGCTACAGATCAAACTTTAAAATGTTTTATTCCTGCCCATGGATCAACGGAGGGTATTGCCAAAATCAAAAAGAGCATTATGATTGAAGTTTTTGAGAAAAACAATCGCCGGATCACTTTTATTTCTGCTTTCTCCAGTCGTGTAGCACAGAAGTCTTTGAGTTTCTACTGCATAGACAATAAACTTTAAACACACGTCTTGCCTGCAATAAATTCCCAATTTAATTATTACTATACTTTTTTAACTATACGTTTTTAATGGCTTTTCTATACAGTTGTTTAACAATGTAACTTGTTTTTAAAACGGCATTGATGTCCTTAGTATTATCTATTATTTAGTCTTAATAAATATTTTGGTTTAGTGTTTATTTTTGTATCTTCAGATTTATTTTTCAAATTAGTTTTAGGTTCTTTTTATTGTAGTATTGTTTATTTACTCTACCTTGATTTTATTCACATTTCTCTTTGTTTTAGTCGCTTTTTTATGTATTTTTTAATTTAAAGCAAGTACTTATTTATTTCACTTCGTTACAAAGGCAGCATGTTTTAAGTTCTTAATCCTCCAAGTGTGTTTAATTGAATTCAAGCTTTATTATTTTGGTTTCGGTTAGCAATAATAACACTGGCTCACTTGAGTCCCTTTTGAAAGAGGCACGCCGCCTGTCCTTTTAATTTGTGCCCAACTTTTTTGTGGACCGAACATCTGAAGCTCTTTTATTTTTCAAGGGCTGATTTAATGGAGAAGATCAAGGCTTTATTTATTTATTTATTTATTTTCGCGTCCTGGCCGGTCTATAAAAAGAGTCTGGCGTGCAGTGTGTGTGGCCGAGCGTGCGGTCCATTTGCACATTAAAAAGGACATTCATCACAGAACGTCAGTGCTGCGAGTCGCCAGCCAGCTCTCGCAGGGTTTGGTGCAGGGCTGGGTGGAGCCAGGGCACTGGTGCATGTCCTTGAGTGTGTGTGTGTGTGTGTGTGTGTGTGTGTGGTATAGGACCCACCTGGTGCAGTATTCGTGACACTCTCTCTGATTCACTCTCCGGGTTGAGGAATCGAGTTAGACACACATAAACACACACACACACATCTCATCTCATCTTCAGACGAGGAGCGTTTGTCACCAGTCTCAGCCCAGGGCAGCCATTTAATACGACCTCTGCGTGCGTGCGTGCGTGCGTGTGCGTGTGTGACGGACGGACTGAGCTTGCACTCGCAGCCAGAGACGTTCGCCTGGTCCAGGACAGACGAGAACTCGGTGTGAGCTTGCGGAAGTGAGCTGCGCCCCGTCCGGGATGAGAGAAGCTCAAGGATGCTCTCACTCGCGGACTCTCTCTCGCTTAACGGCAAGGAGGACACTTCCTCCTTCGCTCGGCGCACACTAACGCCGTCCTGGGAGACTAAAATGCAACCCGTGATTAACCTGGAAGAGAGTTAATTTAGGATGAGGTAAGCTCGCTGAACTGAATCGGAACCCGAGCCCTCTTGAGGCTCGAAGTGTAATTGATCGTTTTATTTGGTTGACTCTGTAAGTTTGTAACTTTTTTCTGTGCACCGTCTTTAGTGAATTTCCACACGCTGAAGGACGTTCCGTCCTGCCGGTTCTTGGCTTCACAGTTCCCATCTGTCTTGTTGTAGCCGGTTTCACAGTGAGCCAGCATATTTCGGCTTTCATGCTTCTAGCTGACATGTTTGCGGGTGTCACAGGCAGTGCCAGCGTAATCAGGTCGATGAGCATCTATGAGCCTTAATCAACATAATGCACAGCGCGGCTGACTCACGGCTGGAGGAGGTGTGGGCTGTGGCTGAACTGGACGTCCTGTTTCTCCAGTTGGGTTTGGTGGCTCGTTGCCCATCACTTTAATAACAACAGTGTTATGACTGACGTTCGGTGATCTTGCCTGTAAATGTTTGATTTATGACTCGGCTGAATGCGGTTTGCACTTTGGACTTCCAGAGGTCAACAACTTGACAATAGATATTTATGACAAAATATTCGAGTGCACGTTATATACACTACCATTCTAAAGCTTGGAGCCTGTAAGATGTTTGTCACCAGTGCTGCTTTTATTTGATCAAACAGCATTAAAAACTGTACAATGGCAATTTTGATGTAATTTATTCCTGTGAATTTCGAGTGTCACGCGATCCTTCGGAGATCATGCTGATTTGCTGCTCGGGAGACATTTCTGATTGTCAGTGTTGAAAACGGCTGCTGCTTCATATTGTTACGTACACAGCGATGCGTTTTATTTTTACCGTTTTTTGATGAATAGAATGTTCAAAAGAACAGCATTTATTTGAAATGGAATCTTTTGTGACGTTCTAAATGTGAACGGCTATTTAACGCTCAGTCGAAGTGTTCATATATTTAAAAACAAAGTCTTGCTCACCCTAAACCTTTGAATGGTAGTGTATAATAAATACATTTGACATTTAAACTGCTCTTTCGCTGCACTTAAAATGGCCCGAAACGAAAATCGTCATCATTAACTCATGTTGTTTATAAAGCCCTATGAATTCGTCTTTTGTTTAATACAAAAAGCAGAACATTGTCGCTTTCCTTTGAGTAAAATTAAAGGGTTTGTTAAGGGGTTGTCAGTCTCTGAAAAGCACCATGAAAGTAGTTTGTACTCGCCAGTGTGCTATTGAAAGTCACCCAAAAGCTAGATGTGTGAGGAACAGATGGAAAGAGTTTACTCCGCTGCAGAGCTTTCAGTAAATATTTACAGAGTTATGGACAATAGCACACACGTGTATTTATTACTTTTTGTGCTAAATCCTCTTAAAACTTGTGGATGAGTAAATAATGGCTTTTTTTTTGTCTGAGTAAAACATTTAGTAAGTAATTTAGGGTGAGACTTTAATTGGATAGTTTAAATATATTTTACAGAAGAATTGAATTAAATTAAATAAGTTTAAAAAAAAAAAAAAAAAAAAAAAAAAAGTTTTTGGGGTCCTGTAAACTAAAGTTGCACATACACTTATGATGAGAAACCTCATACTTTTTTCTTAATTTCATTAATTTCAAACTCATTTCTTAATCAAATGTATCAGCATGGGCCATCATATCAACGGATAACAACACCGATTTAATTATATCATTCTACACTATTATACCCCAGTAAAAACCTCCCTCGGACAATTCACTTTTAACCCATGATAAAAAAGAAACCACTACCTGAGAATTTGAACAAACAGAGGACTTTACAAGAAAGAAAAAGGGCGGGTGGGTTCAGCTTAAGTGTCTAAAGGGCTAGCCAGCAAATAATATATATATATAAAACCACACCTTGTCAAAAGTCCTTGAAGAACCGGTGAGTGACAATCTAACTTTTCCAATATAGTCTTTCAGTGTATTAAAAAGACATGGGAGAAACATGTCTCCACTAGTTAAGTGGTAATGCTGGTAAAGTAGTAATGGCTAAAGCTTTTTGGACTGTTACTCAAAGGTTAGCAGCAACTGCCATCCCAAAAATGGATTTGTATAAAGATCTATGCCAAAATCATCTTTCAAACATCCAACAATCAAGTAGTTTAGAGCATTCCCAAAACATATAAATGAGATTAGCTGGTGATTGCTTGCGCCTATTACATGCATCGCTGACAGACGGGTACAGTTTAGCAAGTTTAGAATTAGTCTAGTTAATATACCTTAAACTGTATCGATGTATTCAGGGGGCAGCATGGGAAAAGAGTAGTTCTTGCTTGAATGAAACCCTAATTAGGTTAAAGGATGAACTCATGCATTTCTACAACATTTGCTGTTCCTTTCTCTCTCTCATTCTCTCTCCCAGCATGACCTTTCATTCACCACACTGAAAAGACTGATTTAGGAATGGCTGATTTTGTGTGTTTGTGTACAGCTCAAGCTCATGAGAGAATGATGAGCCCTACTGGGCCCAGTCCCAATCCCAACATCCCATCAGAGTACTGCTCCACCATACCGCCCATGCAGCAGGCCCGCGCCGCCGGCACCCTCAACTCTCCCCCACCCACCGTCATGGTCCCCGTGTCTGTCCTCAAACACCCCGGTAATGACGGTACGCACTGCACTCTGAGCCGGAGTTATAGCTCTTACGGCTGTAAAACACAGTGACTTCCAGTTTATACGAGTAGTTCGTGAATGAAAGAGTGACTGCGTCCCGAATTTGCATGCACTACACCATCATATAGTGTGCTAGACTAGGTATATTAACTGCACACTACTATGTAAAAGTTTTGGATCAGTGCGATTTTGTATTTTGAATATTTTTATTTAACAAGTATGCATTATATTTTTTAAAAAAATGGCAATTCTAGACATTTCCAATGTTACAAAAACCTTCTGTTTCAAAACTAATTCTGCTCTTTAGAACTTTCTGTTCGTCAAAGCATCCTAATATAAAATGTATCGTGGTTGCCACGAAAAATATAGGAAGCAGCACAACTGTTTTCAACATTGATGATAATAAGGAATGTGTCTTCAGCAGCAATTCGGCATAGATCAGAGATGGACCATGTGACACTGAAGACTGGAGTAATGATGCTGAAAATTCAGCTTTGATCACAGGAATAAATTGTGTTTCACAACATATTCAAAAAGAAAAGCTATTTTAATTTGTAACGATATTTCCACAACCTCTAGTGTATTTTTCATCAAACATTTGACCCGAACTTTTCACAATTGTGTTATAGTAAGTGTAGAAAAAATAGAAAACAGAAAATACATCTATTTCAAGCAGTTGTATTATAGTTTTATTAATATTTTCAATTAGATTTTGTTTTTATTTGAACAAATTCTTTTAAAAAATTGTTTTTTTGTATATTATGTCAGTAGTTATTAATTTGTATTTTAATTCAAGTTAAACTGAAATCAAATGATGCAATGGCAATTAATTGAAATGTTAGATTTTTAGATAAATGTAATTTTAGTTTAACCTTTTATTTCAAGTAACAAATATTTTTTAATATTTTATATATATATATATATATATATATATATATATATATATATATATATATATATATATATATTTATTTATTTATTTTTTTTTTTTTTAAGTATGTCTAATTTCATTTTATTATTGGTTTTAGCTAAAAGTAACCTTGTTTCAGACTTTATCCTAACAAGTTGCTGTTTGTGTTTCTCCATTTGTTCTCTCCAGGTTTTCCACGTGAGCAGAAGCATGTGTGGTTTGCTGATGGTATCCTGCCGAACGGCGAAGTCGCAGACACCACCAAACTGTCCGTTCAGACCCGGAGATCCTCTCAGGAGTCGAGCCCAGTAACGCCAGACCCGCCAGGGGTGAGCGGCTAAATCCTCTTAACTGATGCTGGAGAGAACCGATAATGACATCCGAGGGCTTTAACTGATTTGCTGCCCTTTCAGCCTGATGGTAAATTGCCTGGCGAGTGTGACGAGAGCGCCGGAGGAAGTTCTGACAGCGCTGTGGAGGTGAGCCGGCCGCCCCTCAGAGGCCCTTGGGACTACGGCCTGCTCTGTGCGGCGGGCAGCTGTGTGCAGAGAGCGGTCAGTCTGGTGCCGGAGGATGATGAAGGTCTGCCTCCACTGCTCATTACAACAGGGGAGGAGGAAGAAGGGGGTGAGCGCTTTTAAAGGCTTGACCTAGAGGGTAGTTGTCATTTTGATGGCCCCCAGGGCTGGGCTGTGAATCAACATCAGTATACAAAACTAAATAATATCTAAAAAAAAAAATTAACTTGAACATGAACTGACGTTATTCAACTTGAAATGACACACACAAAATCAAAAGTCTTTGCAATGACCTACCAGAATAAAAGTATGATTTAATTTGAAGAAATTATTACAAATTGCTATTATATAGTAAAATGTACCGCTCCTATCAAAGTAAAAATAATAATACAGCAATAAAACAATATTATTATTATTATTTATTTCCTTTTTTTTAAGCAATATCATATGAGTAAGTTTTTTTTATATCCATGTTTTAATTAAAGCAGCACTTCATACATTTTTTTTTTAAATAAATAATGAATTGTTATATTTTTGTATTATTGCATTTTAGATTTAGATGTTTTTAAGAATTAATTTCTTCTTCTAAACGTAAAAGGTAGCTTCTTCTGTACTGTAATTCTAAACAAATAAATTAGGTTTAGGAAATATGTTAAATTTATTTTCTTCTCCTTTAATGGTATGAAATCAATCAGTATCAAATGATTGATTAATATTTTTTAGCAATATTGTGATATTAATATTTTTGTAATTTTTTTGCAATATTAAGTGATTTTTACTTTATATTTTCATATTCATATTTACTTCATATTTTTACATAATCATTATTTAATAATACATTGAATGTACTGTTACTATTATGTTTGCCCCAGGCTCAGAAATATGTTTCTATTGGCTTTTTGGATGGCAGAAAAATACTATTTACGTATAGAAGTTATTATTCTGATGGAGTGTAAAATGTCATATAATACCTTAATGCTTTTAACTAAAGCTGCTGTCATTTTGCTTGTAATTTAGCTGAGTCTGATTCTAGGATGTGCTGCTGTTTTTCTGTAATGCATAATTTTCCTTTCATTGCATCGCAGACTTATTAGTTGAGGAACGTCCTGCTGCTTGCCAAATATTGCTGCTGTTAGAAGAAGGAGGCCCACAGCCTTTGACCTTTGTCCTCAACGCCAATTTACTGGTGAACGTCAAGATCGTCACGTGTATGTATCTCAATCTGTTTAAAATATTGAATCATGTCCTGCTTGTTGATTTGCTAAGCACCGTTGCACTCTCTTTGTTTGTGTTGAAGATGGTGGGAAGAAGTGCTGGTGTCTGAGCTCTAATGGTCTTCAGGGAGTGGGCCAGAAGGAGCTGGTGTTTATAATTGAGTGTCTCCCAGAAGAGAACAGCCTGCCTAGAGACGTATTCAACCTGTATGTTAGTTTATACCAGGATGCACAGAAAGGTACATCGCACAAAACACTTCACGGTACAGGCAAAAACATGCTTTTTTTTCATGCTCTTGGGCTTTTTATGAAGTTATGTTACGTCCAAAATAACTTTTGCGATTTTATTTTATTACACTTTGTCTATTTGTGTCTGTTACAATCCATATCTATAAAGGCTGTTTTCTCTAAATGACTTCAGCCGCACTGAAATACATCAAACATTACAGTTTTTGTACATTTTATTGATAAAACCAATTTAAAAAACATTTTTTTTCTGGTTGTTGACAGTATTTTTTTATAGAATAATGTACAAAGTAATATTTTACTTTAAATTAATAATAACAATAATACAACTTTTTATAATATTACTTTGAATGTTTATTATTATTATTATTATTGGTAGTAATATAATTTTATTTTTATGGAATATCTTACAAATAGTAAATATGCTATTAATAATAGCAATAATACAACTTATAATATTGCTTTCAATTTTTATTATTATTGGAAATAATATAATTATTATTCAGGAATATTATTATTATTATTATTATTATGGACAAATATGAATGCATATTAATAATGAATCATTTTTATCCCTGTTTTAATTAATACAGTTACATTTTTATACTGCATCATATTATATTTTTTCCACAAAAATAAATAAAAATGCATTTTGGTTGGAAAATATATTGTCATAATTATATTGTGTATATTTATATTGTGTGTATTGTGTATATACACGCACACGTATATTTATGTATTGACTAAATTGTTAACATTGTATAATTTGGCCTAAACAACATTTTTGATCATGCAAATTTGAAACAAAATGTTCTGGAATATCTCTTAGAAATGTATTCAATGCATGTATTTCATTAGTTAATGCATTAGTTAGTCATTTGTTTCCCTAATCTTCTGTGGAGTCTTATCTAATTGAATTCATGTTCATATTCCATCCTCTTTCTACTCTTAAAGATATTTTTTTAACTACTGTATTGATAAATTTGTAGCAAAATGGATAAATGCTAGCACAAATTTAGTTTTGAGGTTTATTTTGTCGCATGATCCGTTTCCCGAAAACACTAAATCCGATATTTGTTGTGTTTTTCTTCTATTCCCCACCGAAGGGAAGTTCATCGAGCACCTTGGAAACGTAACGTTCACTGACAGTTTCCTGGGCAGCAAAGACCACGGGGGCGTCCTGTTCTTCACTCCAACTTTTCAGCCGCTGGATGGTCTTGCTCTGCCGCAGGTCTCCTTCCTCTGTGGTGTTTTGATTCAGAAACTAGAAGTTCCCTGGGCTAAAGTGTTTCCCCTCCGACTGCTGCTCGCTCTGGGAGCGCAATACAACGGTGAGCCCTCATTAAAGCATCCTTTAGTACACTAGAGAAAATTAGTAATAAATATTGTTTTTAAGAGACGTAGTATTAGCTCGTAGCGGTCATGTGATGTGTTGTTTTTTTGACAGTGTATCCCTGTCCTTTGGTGAGCGTGCGCTTCCGTGAATCAGTTTTTAAAGAGACGGGACACACCATCATGAATCTGCTCACAGTACGTGTTCACATTTACGTGTTGAACTTATTCATATAATTTTGCAATGCATTATTTAGAAATGCAGACACCGGTGTTCAAAAGTTTGTTGTCGGTAAGATTTATTTAATGCAAAGCAATCCTTCCGGTCTTCAGTATCAGAAACCATTCTAATATGTTCATTTGACGCTCAAGAAATATTTCTGATTATTATCAGTGTTAAAGTCTGTTGTGCTGCTTTATATTTTTGTGCAGTTAAGGACAGGATCATAATCAAGCCTAACCGCATCTCACTACTATTACTGTTACTAACCTTATAGACGATATCTAAAGTTTAGGTTTAATGTGGTTTCAATTTAAAAATGTTGCAGTATTTGAGACGTTTGCCCCTAAATGTTTTTAAATCAGAGATGGTTTGGTTAAGCTGTTTTTCCACCTTTCTCGTCAGAATTTGGGGTTAAGCTCAGGACAGATAACGAGGGAGATTAGAGAGCATTCTAGTCTCAAACCTGAGACCCCTCGGTGTGCACTTCAGCTCTGAGCCACTCTTGATTTCTGAGAATTAAAGAGCTTCTTTGGTCCCCATTCTGACTGTAGTGCTTTCAAGTACACTTACGGGTTTTCTGAATCCAGGGATGGAAAAATGTGGCCCATCTCTGCGAATTAAGTTCATTTTGCATCTAAATTGGCTTATTACTGGTTATTCTACTATGCAGGTCCATTTTAGTATGAATGTAAACGTTTCATCAAGCTTTTGGCCTTGTGACCACAATTCAGTTTATGACTTAAAAATATTATTATAATTTTTTTTTTCTAAGCAGTGAACCAGCATGCTCAATACATAAGTACATTCAAAATAATCAAGTTGCACAATAATGTTTAAGTCTTTATTTATATGCACAAAAATAACTTTACATAATACGCAACATGTATTATTATAGGGATAGTTCGCCCACAAATTACATTTTGCTGAATATGTGCTCGCCCATCCAAGTCTGAATCTTCATTAGAACAGAGAGGTTTAGCATTACATCGCTTGCTCAGCAATGGACCCTCTGCAGTGAATGGGTGCCGTCAGAATGAGAGTCCAAACAGCTGATGAAAATACGACAATAATCCACATCACTTCATCAGTTTTCACCATACGAAGCAAAAAGCTTCATCTTTGTAAGAAACGGAAACCAATTTCAGTGGAGGAATGGTTAGCGTGGTTTATGGACTACAAAAAAAAAAACTACAAAGGATTTGTTTCTTCCAAACATGCGGTTTTTACCTTCTCAAGATGTTAATTAATGGACCGGAGTGCTGTGGATTATTGCGATGTTTTTATCAGCTGTTTGGACTTTCGTTCTGACGGCACCCATTCACCGCAGAGCATATCTATGCCTTTGGAAGGCCCGAGGATGTATACAATTTTAACTGTTCCTTCAACTTCAGTCCTTGTAATGCTAAATCCTTGGCATCCACCTTCATTCTTGTGATTTGCTGATTCTAACGCAGGATCTGAGGAACTATCAGTACAGTTTGCCGGTGGTAGAAAATCTGCGAGTGCACATGGAGATGGGCAACAGCTACATCAACATTCCCAAGTCCAGGTTTAATGAGGTCAGAGTCCCGTTTGAATCGTGTAGCGGTCGGGCTTCAGTGTTGCTGTGTTGTTGAATGGGTTGTTTTGTCCGGGCTGTTGTAGATGCTGAAGGTGGTGAACTCCTCTAATGAGCACGTGATCAGTTTCGGCGCCTGTTTCAGCACTGAGGCCGATTCTCACTTGGTTTGCCTCCAGAACGAGGACGGAAGCTACCAGACACAAGCCAACAGTATTCCAGGAAAAACCAGGACAGGTTAGTTAGCCACTGCTCTAGATAAACATCTTCAAAAACTTGGTGTTTCCTCTTAAATTTTTCAGTCAGAGAGACCAACGTTTAAATAATTTAAAAGCCTTTGCAGTCGAGTGCTGTGGATATTTAATGCAAAATCTAAAAATCAAGTGAAAAGCAATCAAGGCTTGTTACTTACATTGATTTTGACTGAACACAATTTATTACATTTTTTTTTTTAACTTGGATTAACATATTCAAAGCATTTTTCACAGTGTTTTTCACAGAATAAATGCAAAGACAAATATGTATTAATTTTATTTATATGCACAAAAATATTACATTATACTTGGGCTGCCAAATCAATTAATTGCATCCAATATCAAAGTTTATCTACATTTCATTTTTGTGTGTATTGTATATAATTTATATGTGTGTGTGTGTGTGTGTGTGTGTGTGTGTGTGCATTTTATATATATATATATATATATATATATATATATATATATATATATATATATACACTCATGACTTTATAATATTTTTCTTGTGTGTATATATATATACACACACACATATATATATATATATATATATATATATATATATATATATATATATATATATATATATATATATATATATATATATATATATATATATATATATATATATATATATATATATATATATATACATATATATATAATATTTATTTTGTATGTGATAAATCAATTTGTCACTACTATATACTATACTATATATTATTTTACCTACATGTATTTGTAAAAAATAATTAAGGCATGTTTTTTTTAAGTAAAATGGCTTTGACCTGTATGCACAAATATATTCAGATACTTATTTAAACTTACTAGCAATAACATTTTAAATGTCAAATTATATCCAAATATCTTTGTTGTGATACCTGCGTGTTGCAAGGCAAGGAATGGTGGCAAGAATAGTCTCAAAATCTTTAGAAAAAGCAAGCTTTCAAATGTATTTTGGTCAGCACCAAAGGTTTTTAATATATACTATGCTGTTATATAATATAATAAGTGGATGTCTCACCGGACCCCGTCTTTTATTTGCAGTGACTGGAGCTAGTTTTGTGGTTTTTAACGGTGCCCTGAAAGCCTCATCAGGATTCATTGCCAAATCCAGCATTGTGGAGGGTAATGCTGTCACACAAATCACCTTCAAACACTTCCTCAGGTCGAAACGTTTAATAATCAGGCTGTCCCTCTTTGTCTTTAGATGGGTTAATGGTTCAGATCCCTCCAGAGACCATGGAGGGTTTGCGACAGGCCCTCAGGGACCAGACCGACTTTCAGATCCCCTGTGGAAAGGCAGATTCGGAAGAGACACGGGAAAACGTGAATGTACGCTGGGTCGACTGGATCGCACCTGTCAACACTGGGTACCAACAATTTATCATACACACTTACACCATCACAAGAGCAGTTAGGATTTATGGCTTTCAAAAGAAGAGGCTTATTCTCACCAAGCATGCATTTACTTGGTCAAAAATATTGTCAAAACGGCAAGCTTTTTCCAGTTCAAAATAACTTTTCTATTTCAGTATTTTTTTTAAATGTAATTTATTCCTGTGATGCAAAGCTGAATTTTCAGCATCACTAGCCTTCAGTGTCACGTGACCCTTCAGAGGTCGTTCGGATGTGCTGATTTGCTGCTTAACATGTTGAAAACATCACATGAATAAATACAGTTTTAAAGTATTCACGAATACTATACTATTTATAAAAAAAAAAATTGACTCTTTTTTTCCGTTTTTATTAAATAAATGCAGCTTTGCTGAGTCAAAGAGACTTGTTTTTGATCTCTCCAGTACGTAAGACTGAATAATTTCTGCCTGCTGCTATCAGGCTTTTTAGTGTGTAATAATTGTAATTTATTTTTCATATTTTTTTAGCTAGATATGTCTGTGTGCATGGATTGTTCTTCACTTGAATTGTGGTTGCTGCTGTAACAGTATAATTTCCTGTGAGGGATTAATAAATTATTTAATAATAGTAATAATAAAAATAATAATAGAAAATGTGATTATTCCAGTCTTTTTAACAGTAGTGCATGTTGTCACCAGATGCTTTTTTACGGAGGTTCAGTATGCCAATACTCTACTGGATAGCCACTTTACTGAATGATAAATCACTATTGATCAGTTCGGCTGCGTATGCAAGTGACCTTGAATGTTTTCTGCATTAATTAGCCACTATTTAATATTCATTCCTTTAGCTTTGACTGTTAAGATGCTGTGTCAGGTCAATTTGAATTCCCCAGACAGTGTAACGTGTTTGCAGAGTCACGAGTCCGGTGGACGGCAGGTCTCTAGAGGGAGTGTCCAGCGTCAAGATCCAGCAGGACTCAGAGTTTGAGATGGACGGCCGGACCATCAGGTGCACTGAGGTGAGTACGGCATGATGCCCGTTAAAGGAGGGATTTCATTGGCGTCTCCTCTGCTTCACGTCCCGTCTATCATCAGGTCTTCTATCTGCTGAAGTCTTCAGACGTCTCTCTGTCTGCCGTCCTCACGTCATCGGCTCAGTTTCAGAGAGAGATCGCCACGGCCAGCTGCGCCGCCCTCTGCCCGCACCTCTCCGTGCTGATGGCCAATGGGTTCAACTCTCTCGCGATCCGGGTCTCCACCGACTCAGACATGGTAAATTATTTTGGTGTGCTGCTCTGTGACAGCATCTTCTCATGCTAAAACCTGCTCATACGATCAAAATTGTTGTCAACAAAAGAGCAGCTTTAAGGGCTTTACTGTTGCAATTTTACAATACCTTTATTTATAGAAATAGAGGTAGTGTAAAATTGCAATAGTGATTTTTATGGCTAGTTCTAATTTGTCAATCTTTAAATGTTGTGTAAATTAATATATATGTATATAAAATGCTAAAATTCATATTACATTTACTATAATTATTACTTTAAATGTATATATTGCTATATATTTATATATGCATGTATATGTGTGTGTGTGTGTGTGTGTGTGTGTGTGTGTGTGTGTGTGTATATATATATATATATATATATGTATGTATATGTATATATACATATATATATATATATATATATATATATATATATATATATATATATATATATATATATATATATATATATATATATATGTAGTTGTGTATATATATGTAGTATGTAGTTGCAAAAGTTTGAATTAATATTGCTAATGTTGCATTTGTAAATACAAATGTATAATTGGTAATATTAGTATTGCCACAATAAAATATTTCAATAATATTTCCAATTTGTTTAATATTTTATGCAATAAACTTAATGTAATATTAATACAAAAAATCCTATTAATCATGTTTATGTTCACACGTAACCTCCACGTTTATATGCAGTAGCAAACATTTGAGGTGGATTAAAACCTTGCATCAAAAACACATTCTTGGCTTAAAACTATTTTTCCATCCACTTCAAATGTTCACAACTGCTTCGATGTTTTATGCGGCCCTTTAAACAAGCACAGCAAACCTGGAGCCTTTTTTAATCGCCATATTTAGCAGAACCGCTCGTTGTGTTTTTGTAGGTTGAGTATCAGGCTGGCTCTGGCGGCCGCCTCCTGCCTCAGAAGTACATGAACGATCTGGACGGGGCTCTGATTCCCGTCATCCACGGAGGAAGCTCCTGCGTCCCTCATCAGGCCATGGACATGGAGTTTTTCTTCTACATCTCGCTGAGCATTTGAACACTGGCGACTTACGAACTTTCCATCCACAGGCAGCCTGTCAGACCTTCACGATCCGTACCCAATGAATCACAGATGCAGAGAAACAGACTCCGTATCTGATCTCTGACAAGGTATGGAGAGCTCGATGCATTTTAGAGGAAAAGCACTTCACTGAAGTGGCACTATATTAGCGATCCTTTAGAATAAAGCTGAGGTCTTGGATCAGCCGCAAAAATAAAAACGTGCAAGCTTTTCTGAACTTTGCTTCTTCAGTCGTGTTTCCAGGGTCTAAAGGTCGGATGCTGATCGATGAATGTTAGTTTGAGCGCGAACAGAACTGTTTATGTATGACCACGATGTCAGATATACCGGTAATTATAATCGTTACTTGATTGCACACGGCAGACGAGCATATGAAGTGCTGTTCCTTGGTGTTTTTTTTCTGAGCTGGAATCTGCGACGTTTTTTTTCCCCCATCTATCATAATTTCCCGTTTCCATATGAAGTAGCTTCACGTGGACTTAAGAATCCATATGAACGTCTTGCGTACTGATTATTGTACTTTTTTTTTAAGTACGGCATCTTATGATTAGTCGTTTTTCTCAATCTGTAAAATACACAGAGGGTAAAATATGCCTTTTAAAACGTATAGATGAAATCATCTGCGAATTCGATTAAGCTTTTATTAAGCTTAAATACTATTTTTGGAACAGACAGTTCATGTGTTGAATAAAGGTGATATTTTTGATAGGCCATTGGAATTACAAATTATAACATTATGCAGTTATGACCCCTCAGAAAAAGCTAGTGAAGACATTGTTTCAAACCGCGTATTATATTTGCCAGAAACTTTCAGATTAAAGGAAGATGGGATGATTTGCTTTAACGTTTATAATTATTTTCACACTGCGTTAATTAAACTAAAGGTCGTTTGTTGAGATGTTTAAATGGCTGTGTTTTACTATCGGTTCATTTTACTGGACAAACTGAAAAACAGCCCCATCTGTTAACACTACAAATGTGTCACTGGTCTAACCAGCCAGGAATCAAAGAGTCCTTAGAGCTTCGAATGTTGGACCGAAAAACAATATCAACACATCTGAAACCTTTCCATTTTTCAAAATTGGTCAACCCGCCATGATGCGAAATAACAACAAGGCTGCCAAATGTCTTCGATGTACTCCAGGCATTAAAATATCTGTAACTGTTTGACAGATTGAAGAATTATGAAAACCCTTTCTTTACGAAATATGCTGGATGGCGTTTCTGAATTAAGTAGCTGTTTTCTAAATGCAATAACCTTGAGTTCTTTCACTAAACTGTGATCCTACAATTTTACATTCGAGTTTAAAATGTACCTGCAAAACAAACTTTTTTTTTTTTTCATTCAAATGAATTCTGATTATACCGATGCCAAATTACTTTTTAAATGCTGCAGCTTAAACCTATATTCATTCATTCATTTGCAAAATGCACTTTTACTGTCGTCGGTGAAAAGGAAATACAGAACGAGTGATTGTTTCTTTATTTTTTATTCAGTTTTTCTTTATGGCGATAAAACACAACATAAACAGTGATGAATCGGTTTATTTGATATATTGACTAGTATATTAAATAACCTGAAGGCTTCTGTAATTCTGTCACAAACCAAATACAAATGTTAAGATACACATGAGTTTTGTGGAAGGAGCGAGATTAAATGTCTGAAATGAGTTGAGCATTTTATAGACATCTCAGATCCTTATTTGGGCTTTGTGGAATATTTTGGGAGTTAAATTATTTTCTCACTGTTACTGATTAATTAAATCATCACAATTAAAGTATTTTTATGCTTTACAAAAAGCTGTTAAAATGTACCAGTTTGCATAATGTATATCTATTTATTCATGAAAACCAGATTTATTTGATGAATTATCTGGTATGGGACCTAAGGATGTTCTTCAAAACGACATTCATTTCTAATATGTATCTCATGTAGAATAAAATTTTGATAAATATACAAATTTACTGTCTCATGCTTGTTTATGATATGCTTGTTAACAGCCTTTTTGTTTTGCCATTTAGATGAAGTCAGATTTTCTAAATGGGTGAGGGATCTGCTGCTCACGTTATAGTTCTGTTGTAATTGTTTTATTTTTTAAAAGGCATTGTGAACATCAAACACAGCACACAAGCAAAGGTATGTTCCATACACAACGACTCAAATGTTTCATGAATGAATTCGTATTTTGGCAAGCTTAATTTCTATGCCAGTAGAAGCTGAATGGTGTTTTGAACCTACAGGTCGTTTTAATGTTTTTGTATCCCGTATTCTTAGCTATTGTACTTCTAGCCACATTTATGACCAATTGTTACTTTTAAGTCATCTTTGACTGTAAAGCTACAGTCGCATTTGTCAAATTTCACAAGCAAATGAAATGTAAATAGCATAGAGAGATGCATGAAGCACTGTTTAACACAAAAATCACTTTCAACCCAAGCAGATTTACTCTATGTAATCAACTTGAATGTGCAAAATCTACACAGGGGAGTCTTCCGACCTCACCTAAAGCTCACAGGATGATTCCTATTGGAATTGACTGGATTTCGTCCATGAAACTTCACAGAGCGGTATTAAATGTGACCTCACCTTAAAGCAATAGTTGACCCAAAAATGAAAATTCTGTCATCGTTTACTAACCCTTAAGTTCCAAACCTGTTTGAATTTTTGTTTTGCCGAACACAAAGGAAGATATTTTGAAGAAAGTTTGTAACCAGGCTGTTTTGATCCACAATGTCATGCCATTTTTTTCCTAATGTGAAAGTCAGTGGTGACCCAAAATAGTTTGGTAACAAACTTTCTTCAAAATATCTTCCTTTGTGTTCGGCAAAACAAAAATTCAAACAGGTTTGGAACTTAAGGGTTAGTAAATGATGACAGAATTTTCATTTGGGTGAATTATTCTTTTAAGAATGCATGGGGAAAGGGTTTTTGTTTTCGATTAGACTGAAGAGTATAGCTGCTATTGCAGTTTCAAAGACCAGTAGTCATTTGGTGTCAGTGCAAATCGATGCCTTTGTTATGGTCAATCAGTGTCCAAAGATTTCTGTGAAGTCACCATGTCGCTTGAGCTGCTCTGTTTGCATGGAGTGTCTTCTCATCAGCATCCTCCTGGTCTTGAGATCCTTTGGAAAACCCGCTGGAGCCGAGGGAATGCAGGGCTTTGTCCCTGCTGCTACACCACAAACTGTTTTGATGCTGCCTGGGTTGCCAGTTCCGGTGATGTTCGGGATCGGTGTGTGCTGGTTCAGCGGAGGCAGGAAACCAGCTCGAGGATGAGAGATGGGATCCAGAAGTGCCCCAGAGCCTCTGCGCTCGTAGCTGATGGGATTCCTCCTGTGCAAGTGCGTCATCGAAGCGTTCTCAAGAGACTCCCTGGAGCCCATCAAAGTAGGAGAACGCGAGTTGGCGAGTTTTCTCTTCTCTAACTGTCCTTTACGGTCTTCTGGAGAGTTGCCGAGGCTCACCGATAGCTGGGAGTCGGAGCTGTAGTGGTCCATTCCTAGTTTCCTTCTCTGGATGATGTTACGGAGACTGGACACGGCCAAATTCGGAAGAGTCTTGTCTGGATCCTTCTCAGCCGGAAAAGCTTCTGCACTGCTTTTGCTGTGAAGATTGGGATGGGATAAAGAGTGCAAGGATGATAAGCTATCAAAGGACATGTTTCGGCATAGTGCTCCTTCTGGTCTTAAACCTTCAACGTTGCTTCCTTGCCTCAGAGTTTGACTCAGAGACCTGGCTTCTTTCAAATCGACGCTGCAGTGCCGTGATAGCGGCGTGTTATCAAAAGCCAATCTGTTCATTCTGAAAGTCATTTCTTCTTCGGGTGTGATGTCCGGGAGCTCCTCCGTAGCTGAGGTGCTTTTGACATGCTGTTGGGCCAAGAAAGACTGTGGGATCTTCAGCCAAGGCTCGGAGTGTAATCTTTGGAGATTGTGGATTTTGCTCAACCTGCTGTTTACCAGGGAAACCTGGTGGGATGGAGAAGTTGGTTGGGAGTTGGTCATACTTTGGAGGTCCTGGAAGGAAAACATGTGCTCTGTGGGACTAGTAGAAAGAGTCCCCTGTGGAGATGTGCTGAGAAGAATATCAGATGGAGAAGCACAGGGAACGATTGTGGAGCTCCATTGCTCTACCATTGCAAGCGGGGGAATAGGTAGGTACTGCTTTGCCATTTGCCTTCCGCATGCAAGTTTGTCAGGAGTGATGATGATGACTTCTTTTCCTCTGGCTTTGCAGGCATCCATCAAGATTTTAAGAGCTTCTTCATCGCTGGCGTTGATGGCGTATATCAGAGCTGAAGAACCGGCGTGGTCCTCGAGGCACGGATCCGCTCCGCTACCCAAGAGCAGCGCCACCACCTCAGAGCCGGCTTGCTCCAAACAGGCGTGCATCAGAGCCGTCTTACCACTCTTGTCCTGGATGTTCGGATCAGCGCCGCTTTCAAGCAGGTATCCAACCATCTTAGCCTTCGAGACGCTTTGGGGGTCCATATGTCTGCTTCTGCAGGCCACCATCAAGGGTGTTTCACCGCACTCATTGCTCTCATTAATATAAGCGCCTCCTTCCAGGAGTAGCCGTGTGAGACGGAGACGACTTAGGTAGACGGCCTTAAGCAAGGAGTTGCCATCAGTGTTGACAACTTGTGGACCTTCCATCTTCACCTCTTTCAATGAGACTCGCACCTGAAGGGGATCACGTATCCTGCCATGACAAAGCCTGTGAAGAGGGGAATAAGGTTAGGTATTTGTCACAAGAGATGAATGGAAGACAGTCCAGCTCTTCTTGTGGCAAATTACACGCATTATATCTACACAATGAAAGCCTCGAGTAGCTTTGAATGATTCTGTTGTGTTTGGCTCGTTATTAGATGCTTGATTGGTTGCACACAAATGCTGCAAGATGAGAAAACGGAGCCAAATGCGCTTTCACTTTCGCCGAGTCCTGCTCGGCAACAAGCTCCTTTTTTGTAGAATCTCAGCTCTCGAGCAAGTTTTTTTTTTTTTTTGAAAAGCTAAATTCAATAAACCGAAGCGGAGACCTTGGCTTTATTGTTTGCCATTACTGCCAGACAACATTCTTTGCGCTGCCTGTCCTTTTCAGCATGAGCGCAAAGCTTGGCCTTCCTCACGCTTTTCTTCAGGAACGGCATCTTTCTAAAGGCCATTGTGTTTGCTGTCCTTGGTGTTGATTTCTCAGAGCGCTGTCACACGCCTGCAGAACATCATGCCTCTGATTGGGGTTTATAAAGTGCTCTTCAATAGCTTTTAAGTCAACTGGAGAGACAGTAGGCACTTATGTAAAGATGGTATGGATACTGTATTCAGTTAGTTTCATCCTATATCTATGAAATGCTATATAACATAAAGAAGTCTCTTTGTTATGTTACATTTGTAATTTGTTTTTGCAACCTATTCTCATTTCGTCTCTCAGAAAGCATTTTTAAAACACCA
>NW_025048050.1:632500-652500 GCF_018831695.1 Puntigrus tetrazona | reverse complement strand
TTAAATAGTAGATTTTTTTCTCGCTAACTTTCAATTTTTTTATATAATTTAAAAATTGTTTTGCATTTATATATATATATGTGTGCATTTATATATATATATATATATATATATATATATATATATATATATATATATATATATATATATATATATATATATATATATATATATAACTTTAATACTCAAATGTTTTTTCATGTTTCTGTTAGATATTTATACATTTACACATAATTTGCTTACAACCAATGCTACTGAATTATATTTAACGTGCATGTTTTTGAATGTAGGTTATTTATATAAAATTGTATATAATATTTGTGACATTTATTAAAACTCTATCCAAAACACTTTTAAAAAAAAATTTTGTAATGTAATGTAAATACCCACTTTGCATTGTTAATAATAAATATTTTGTACAAATAATATAATAATCTCTAAATAAATCTAAATATATATTTTATAAATGTTTCTCTCTTTTTTATTTTATGTTTCCCTTCTCCTCAGAGAAACCCCCTCGAGCTTGAGGACTTCATTTGACCCGATGCAAAGCCAAACGCAATCAGAAATCCTGCCCTAGTTCTGCTTTAGACTTTTAGATGAAGCCGAATTCACCCCATTATCTTTGTTTTGCCGATCGCAAGGCTTTTCCGTGCCATTTCCACTCTCGTGTTTGGAGATGAACGAGTTTCGGCTGCAAGGATGTTCGATATTAGCTGCAAATATTACACCGCTTGTTCCCAAAAGAAGGCCGAAAGCATGCTGGGTAAGCTCTTAATGTGGTTTCCTGCAGAGGTTGTGCTGAAGTGGGCGTCTGGCATCGTGGGCTCTTCCTCTGTAAGACACAAGTTCATCTCTTTGTAGGAGTGAAGTCATCTTTATACAGCCAGGAGCGGGAGATGAAATTAGAAGCGGTGCGAGTTTCCTCAAGCTTTGTGCTGCTTTATTCTGGTCTGGAAACGGGTTTGATATGTGCTCACAATCACAGGCGTCCCATGAAAGGGTAGCTCTGTTCCCAAACCCATAGATGCCTAGATAGGTGGTTCATTTTAGGCAGCGTCAGTGTCTCTATACAGTGAAGGCAATCCCAGAATGCATCACGACGAGATGAGTTTATATTCTTTATGCGTAACACGGGCGATGCAACATGCATAACTAATTTTATTATTATCTAAAAATGTGCAAATGCGGTGATATGGTCGTTTCGAGAGTAAAATAAAAGTAAGGCACGTGTGATTTCACACAACCGACACCAGGGGGCGCGAATCTCTTTCTGCAGCTCGCTATATAAAACTTCACTTCACTTGTTCAAACTGATCTTAATGATGGGCTTGCACGCCAAAATACAACTCAAAATTAGAGAAAGTTATATTTTGAGTAAATGAAGAACGGCAGTATGTAAATGTTTTAAGAGAACGGTCTTGATGAATCGAATTGATGAATCGTTTTCGAACGAACCGATTCAGAAAATTGAACCCTGCTACTTGAGAGAGAAACAATGTTTATTGTCGCTGTTTTTGTTGCGGAAAGTGTGTAAGACACGCTAAAGAGCAATAAGATGTGCTATTTTTGAAATCTAAAATAAAAAACAACTGCTTTATTGTGGATGCAAAGGAGTCCGCGTCGAATGAATTGGTGAATCGTTTTTTAAAATCGGTTTTTGATTCAGTGAATTGAATCTAACTTCGAATGTAGCTTATTATTATGTCTTCGTTGTTGTTATTATTAGTATTATTATTATTGTTGTGAAAAATTGTGTATTGTTTACCTCAGCTAAAGTAGAAAAAAAGCACAGCGGTGTATTTTGTCGCGTTATAGCTGTAGACTTTGAGGGGAAAAACAACTCCAAAAGTAAAAAAAAGTTTCTGATCGACTTTTAAAAAGTGAAGCGCAACTCATACATTTAGAAAACACGTCGATTCCTGTAAATAAATAAATAACAACTATGTTTAAGTATTTGGACGCAAACGAGATTCAACGCGCCCAGCGAACCAAATTAACAGCGAATCATTTTTGAACGAACGAATCGATTCGGTTCATCGATTTTAGATATTCAACTCGTAAACGCGATCTATCGCAGCAGGGCGGATAAAAGCGCTTTATTTGCCTCAGCGGCGTATTATTTCGTCGCTTCTCGTTGAAAAGAGTTCGTTGGGGAAACCTACGCTTTTTGACGCGCGTCGAAAGCGCATTGAAAGCGCATCGAAATCTCTTGGAAACGGAGTTGGATTAGCACTAGCATCCGCGGCTTTCGGCCAAACTCGTTTCAGGGAGGTGTCGGAGAGAAAGAGAGAGAGAGAGAGACTATGCCAGGGTTATTCTCCGCGGACGGAGAGCGTCGGGTAAACAGACGCCGAGCGGGTAAATAGTTCTGTCTCTTTAAGTTGGTGTCAAAGCCGATTAGCGCTGATCTCGGTCGTGATTCCGTCTGTTCACTGCATCTATTTTTGTTTTACGTCGGTGCTCGCACTTTAGCCGTATCGTCTGTTGACTTTCCGAAGCGCGTTTTCGCTTGTTTTGTCGCCCGCGCGCTCCTTTTAGGACGTCGCCGTGCGTAATTACGCGCTTGGAGTCTCCTTTACGCGCTGGACTTCAGATCATCATCATCATCATCATCATCATCGGTGAGCGAGGAGGAGGAGGGTGATGCTGATCATGACAAAGGCTTCGGTGTGACCGTCAGGACCGGACGATGCAGAAGAGCGTGCGTTACAACGAAGGGCACGCGCTCTATCTGTCCACGGTCGCGCGTAAAGAGGGAGTCAAGCGCGGGTTCTTGAGTAAAAAAGCCGCGGAGAACGCCCGCTGGAACGAGAAGTACTTCGCGCTGTACCAGAACGTGCTCTTTTACTTCGAGAACGAGCAGAGCACCAGACCCTCGGGGATTTATCTGCTGGAGGGATGCACCTGCGAGAGGATCCCGGCCCCCAAAGTGTCCACCGTCGGGAAGGAGAGCTCGGATAAACAGCAGGTACGATCCAACCTCGACCCCGACCCCGACCCCGAAGCCACGGCTCGGGCGTGAACGGGTCCGGTTTTGAGGACGTTGCTTTCCACGCAGACCACGTGTTTGTGTGTGTTTATGTGTGTCATACGCAACACGGTACGCTGGGGTTAGTTGTCACAGTTTTTACTCCATGAACAGTTTCTCAGATGTGTATATATATGTGTGTGTGTATACAGTATATATGTGTGTGTGTGTATACAGTATATATGTGTGTGTGTATACAGTATATATGTGTGTGTGTATACAGTACAGTATATATGTGTGTGTGTGTATGTGTGTGTGTGGAAAAATATATTTCTATATATATATATATATATATATATATATATATATATATATATATATATATATATACACACATATATTATATGGATTTAATTTTATTGTAATTTGAAGCAGTTTTTAGTATTGTCTGTCTGTGTGTGTGTGTGTGTGTGTGTGTGTGTGTGTGTGTGTGTGAGAAAATATATTTATATATATATGTGTCTGTGTGTCTGTGTGTGTGTGTGTGTGTGTGTGTGTGTGTGAGAAAATATATTATATATATATGTGTGTGTGTGTGTGTGTGTGTGTGTGTGTGTGTGTGAGAAAATATATTTTTATATATATATATGTGTGTGTGTGTCTGTCTATGTCTGTGTGTGTGTGCGTGCGTGTGTGTGTGTGTGTGTGTGTGTGTGTGTGTCTGTCTGTGTCTGTGTGTGTGTGTGTGTGTGTGTTACCTTGGACCACAAAACCAGTCATGAGTGTCAATATTATTTATGATCCAGGGTCACACAAACATAACAAGATTGGTTGATTTATTTAAAAAAACCCATATTTTTTAGCGTTTTAGTTTGTCACCTGTATTTGTCGCCGCTTTTTAAAATTGATCCTTTTTCTGGGGTTTGTTTTAGTTTTTCGATTTTTACCTTTGGCGACTTGCGGAAATAAAATAACTTTGCTTTTTATACTTTATTGCAAGCTATCTCCAAGGCATTCCGAGTGTAACCTTTTTATTTATTTTAAATGCTTTTATTTTGAATAAAACATCGTGACCCCATTTTCAAGAGCAGTTCGTAAAACACGTCCTAGTTTACAAATAAAAATCTATTTTTTTTTCAACTAGATTTGTGAAGCCAACTCACTAAACCACTGCTCTCTAAAGCACTAAGAAATCGTTTTATGACAACTTCCTCGTGTGACAACTTACCCCTTGACGTTAAGATCTAAAAGCAACGATAACAAATAATATTGCGATCACTTTTGAACGCTTCTGAATTATTTAGTAGCTCAATAACTGCAATCTTTATTAGTCACGGACCAGTTTATCAAGCAAAATGATTCATTGATTGATATCTATTTTAATAATGGCTTTTTAACAAGTTTCTTGCTCGTTTTAGTGTCTATAAATATTGCATTCTTTGTACATTTACTGTTATTATTATTATTATTGTTATTATACGCTATATGCGTCAGTGATTATTATAGAGGACAGCCACTCTGCTTTCTTTGGTCGAGAGGTTTTGATTGGACGTTAAAAGCAAGCGGACAGGCTCTGCTTGCGCTAAGCAGCGTCTTGCAGATTACACGCTCATCTTCTGCGCATGAAGCAGATATACTCTGATCCCGGGCCCTTCGGTGGGACCACACGGGGGACCGGAAAGCCCCTCACCAGATTAAGGCCCTGTTGTTCGTTCTCGGGGCCCAAGCCTGAGTTTCCTCACATGCTGGTTCCCCCGTGTTTTGTAGTTCGTGTCATAATTAACGCTGCGGTAAAATAGGATCAACACATGCAATACAGAGAGCGCTCATCTTAGGGAGGAGCAAGTTCTTGAAAAAGCGCAACGCTTTACATTTGGCCTTTATGAATAATGCATTACAAAAGTCGTTTTTAGGTATAATGCTTTGTACCGTGTCGTGAACGGTTATAACCACGACTAATACATGCTCTATGCATTTTAAATTCAGTTATAATGATTTCCGACAAGATGTAATGCATTGCAACACGGGTTATGAATCATTCTAATTCATTATTACCTGGAAAAAGACCATTTTTTTTATACGCTTATGTGCTTTTTATTTTAATTTTTTAAAGAAAAATGTACAAAAATATATAGGTAAGATTTATTTAAATACATAAAAAAATTTGTTTATATTTTATGATATAAATTTGTTGTACTTTTTTTGTATTTTAGTACTTTTGTACAAATTTTTAATAATAAAATATATATATATATATATATATATATATATATATATATATATATATATATATATATATATATATATATATATATATATATATATATATATATATTATATATATATATATATATATATATATATATATATATATATATATATATATATATATATATATATTATATGTAATATAAAAAATCATAAAGATTTCAATGAAAAACTCCACGTAAAAATACAGTAACAGCGTTTTTGGTTGTATGGTTTTTAGTTAAATTTACAGTTAAATACCGTAATTCCTTAACTGATATAATGGTAATATACCAACCTATTAAAGTACTGAAATCTGTTTTGATCTTTTGCACAAGCTGCTTTTATATGATAACATATATAGAAAGTGCTCGGCATCATTCACACAAACACTAAACCCCTCATTAAACTAAAATATGCAATAAACATTAATTTAACAACATTAGATGTAACATGCAACTTTAATAAACCTATAAAAACTAAGAAACTGATTTTAAAGAAAAGTCTTGGAATGTGAATATACAGTTTTTCCCTGTAAATTATACAGGATTTCTGTTAACCGTTTTTTCCTGTATTATTGTTTACTGTTAAAATCACGTTTTACAGTCTACACTTTTGCCGTCGTGAATGACAATTACACACTAACTCAAAAGTAGAACTTCTCTAGCCGATGGTGAGGAATGTCACGAGCAGTTTTTTTAGGGTAAAATATAAAATGGAATAACCGTCACCTAACCGTTAAATATAACTTTCGCATTTTCAAAATAAAAAGCTGTATTGATGCGTAGTTCCATCCAATTGAAGGCATTCCCCAAAGAAGAGGTTTTGTCAGATGTAGTTAAGTAAACCCACTCATCTCTTCTGTTGTGTTATAGCAGATGTTGCTGCCCCACCACACACACACACACACACACACACACACACACACACACACACTCACTCACTCTGAGATTATGAGTTGTCAGCTTTGGCCAGCAGTGTGCTGTCAATCTGAAACACATTCTTTACGCGGTGTGCGTGCGCGTGCGTGTGTGCGCGCGTGCGTGTGTGCATGCGTATGTGTGCGCGTGCGTGTGTGCGTGTGTGTGAGTCAATCTGAAACACATTCTTTACGCGGTGTGCGTGCGCGTGCGTGTGTGCGCGCGTGCGTGTGTACATGCGTATGTGTGCGCGTGCGTGTGTGCGTGTGTGTGAGTCAATCTGGAACACATTCTTTACGCGGTGCGCGTGCGTGTGTGTGTGCGCGTGTGCGCGTGCGTGTGCGCGCGTGTGTATGTGTGCGTGTGTGCGTCAATCTGAAACGCATTCTTTACGCGGTGCGCGTGTGTGCGTGCGCGTGTGGACACGAAGTCTAACATTTTTCATTAGAATTCTTGCTTTATTCATTTATTTCTAAATTTTCATTGAACTACACCACCAGTCGAAAGCTTCGAACTGTTACAGTTTTGAAAGAAGTCTCTTCTGCTCACCAAGACTGTATTTATTTAATAAAAAAAACACAAATTGTGAAATATTATTGCGCTTTAAAATAAGGCATCATTGATGCAGTCTTCAGCGTCACGTGATCTTTTAGAAATCGTTCTAATATACCGATTTGCTGCTTAAGAAACATTTCTGATTATTATCAGTGATGAAAAACGGTTGTGCCGCTTCATATTTTTGTGGAAACTGTAATTTTGAGAAAAGCGAGATTAATTGATATTTATCACATATTTTAAATGTTAGGGTTTACCTGCAAACGTGTTTAAATAAAGAAATGCATGATAAACTAGTTTAAGGAAACAGAACATAACCCTTATTACACTTTATCATTATCCTTCTGTTTTTATTTAGCCATTATCACCATTTATACCGGCACTAAAACATTTACCAACCCATTTGGCTTCAATCCCAGCAAGCTTTTACCCAACTATCATCAAAAGTATTTCTAAATAATTACAAAACATTTCCTTTTCGACCTCATGTGCAGTATTATGACTAAATAAATTATGAAGAAGAACCGCATTAGCATCATGCTACATAAAACGGTTATGAGATTAATAGGACACTTTTACTCACTTTTATCACCATTGATTGTTTGTACTAACTTCCTTTTGCCATCATGCGTAATTTGGTTACTGTTGTTAAAATATTTCATTTAGAGCCTTTTTGTGTGTCTGTACACGTTAGCATTTCAGAAGATACACATTCAGTATTATGAAAATATCACATGCAAACCATATCCTCCTATATTTTAATTATTTAATATAACAAATATTGTTCAATATTTTTTTACTGTATTTTTAATAAGAAAATGCACAGTAATTTTTCCAATAAGTATTCCAATTTTTTTTCAAAGTTTTAAATATATATATATATATTTTATTTTTTTACATTTTTATATATATATATATATATATATATATATATATATATATATATAATATATAAATATATATATATATTTATATATATTTATATATAATAATAAAAATATATATATATATATATATATATAAATAATTTTAAATATATATATATATATATATATATATATATATATATATATATATATAAATTTAAAATACATATATATTTAATAATATAATTATTTTTCAGGGCCTTTTATTGTGAGGCATGATCAATTTGTGATGTGTTACGGATAAAAAATATTGGTGTATATTGAAGTTGAGCCTGTGTGCATTTGCTGGCGCTCGTTTGAAGCATCATAGAGCTTCAAAGTGCTTCAACAGCATTTAAAATCAAATGCCGAACGCGCTTTGATTTCTGGGCCAACTCAATTAAACGAGCCTTTGTGATGCGCAAACTAACCCGCGTATTTATAAAAGAGCCGCTTACCGACAGAAAAAAGGACTACTTGAAATACCTGCTTTTAGTTTAGAATAAAATTAGAATGAATTACGGTAGCATTTTTACCGATATTTCCTCTCGCCTCGCTTTCGGCCGTGCAGCGGTAGATTCATGCACCTCTTTGAACGTATACGCGATAAAGATTCGGATGCAAATGAAACACGCTTGACACATCCACCAGCGTGCCAGTGGCGTGTGTTGCCATGGAGATCAGGTTTGATGTCATGTTGAAGTGCCACTGTATTATTATGCTTGCAGCACTTATACATCACCAAAGTCACCCGACTTCCAGTTCTGTTCTGTTTAAAGTCTACATTAATATTAAAGCATACCCTGTTACTATCTTTAAACATCGCAAATGATGGGCTAAAAAGTCCATCTTTAGTTAAAATCGTACCGTTCAAAAGTTGATGGTTGATGAGATGGGTTTTTAATGCTTTGAAAGAAGTCTCTTCTGCTCACCAAGAAGTTTATTTCAAACAGTGAAAACACTGATAATATTACTATTCAAAATAACTGTTTTCTCTGAGAACACGTTTTAAAAGCTGAATTTTCAGCATCATTACTTTAATCTTTAGTGTCACATGATCCTTCAGAAATAATACTAACATTCTGTTTTTAATAGCGGAAACATATATTTTTTTTGCAAACAATATTCGATTTATTTTTATAAAATTATTTTTTAAATGTTTAAATTTAAATGTTTTTATGTTCTTTTAATGCAAGTTTCAAAACAATAGCGTTTAAGCATTTATAAAAAAACTCTTATTGTATTTATATGAAGTTTATTTGCATAAACCGACAAATTTGTAAAATAGTGTTTTTATTTTGTTAATTAGCCAGGTTTTTTAAAATAATTTTTATCATAGTCAAAAAACAACGAAAACAATGAAAAAACATGATTTTTAAGAATTGTTAAAAATTCAGTTTGTTAATTGTAGTTAAAATAAACTTGTCGAGCTTTGAAGCGTGAGAGTACATCTCAATGTTATATATATATATATATATATATATATATATATATATATATATATATATATATATATATATATATATAAAGTATATTTTTAATATATTTGAAGCTATTTCAATGTTAATTACAAATCACTGGCAGTCTAGTTTTAATTTATATTACTGACATAAATGTAAAATATATAATTTACTGCTTTAATTATGTTAACTGCATTTTAAAATTTACAGTGAAAAAAAGTGTGGTTACTGTAAAAAAAAAAATACAGTAACAACATTTTTGCTTTTACAGGTTTAAGTTAAATTTACAGTTAAATACCGTAATTCCTTAACTGATATAACGGTAATATACCAAAATACAAAATACAAATACAAAAATATATAGGTAAGATTTATTTAAATACATAAAAACATTTATTTATATTTTATGATATAAATTTGTTGTACTTTTTTTAGTAATGTAGTACTTTTCTACTAATTTTTAATAATAGAAATATACACTATATATATATATATATATATATATATATATATATATATATATATATATATATATAAAATCCTACAAATTTCCAATGAAAAACTTCTACCGAATTCCACCGTAAAAATACAGTAACAACATTTTTGGTTTTACGGTTTTAAGTTCAATTTACAGTTAAATACCGTAATTCCTTAACTGATATAATGGTAATATACCAACCTATTAAAGTACTGAAATCTGTTTTGTTCTTTTGAAATACACTGATAACCACCAAACACGGATGGTGTTGAGAAAGTCACGTGACGAACCAAAGCCCATCACAAGCTGCTTTTATACGGTAACATATATAGAAAGTGCTCGGCATCATTCACACAAACACTAAACCCCTCATTAAACTAAAATATGCAATAAACATTAATTTAACAACATTAGATGTAACATGCAACCCTAATAAACGTAACTGATAAGAAGAATTAAGAAGAGACCATTTTAACAACATTTTAAATGCAATTCTGGAAATGTCAGTATATACCGTTTTTTCCCGGTAAAGTTTACAGGAATTTACCGTTCACCATTTAACAGATTTTTACTGTTTTTTTTTTTTTTTTCCTGTTAAAATCATGGTTATTTTTTATAGTCAAGAAAAACAGTTTTCTCAAATGCACGTTTGCGCCATCTAAACCGAAAATATCTCGATCTGTCTTATCTCAAAATAAAGATGCGCACCTGTTTGCTTCTTCGTATTTGTAAAAGTCGCTTAAAGATCTTAATTAAACTAAGGCCTAGGCCTGGCTTAACATAAGCCGCGTTTCGCGAACTTTTATTTCTCAATGGAAAAAGTTATTTCGAGTAATATTAACTTTAAATCTTCGAATTTGTTACAATTTTAAAAGTCCTTCCGAATGCCGTATCGGTTTTGTACCGTTTCCTGTCTCCTTAAAGACGTAGCCCCTCGCTTGTAGAAGCGTTCGCCGTGGTTCTTGCGTGTTCGTGAGCTCCGCTGACCGTAAACGAGCCCCGTCTAAGAATAGCAGCCCTTCCGGCGGCGCGTTTCTCCCAGACGCGGTTATCTGAATGAAAGTCCACAGCGCGTGGCTTTCTGAAAGGACCCCGAGAGAAACGACGCGCGTCTAGAGCTGCCGGCCAAAGAGCATGCAAACGAGCCGACCCGTGAATGCCGAGCCGTCAGTGAGCTTTGGTTAAAGCCGATTCGAGTGGCGTTCGGTGGGTCTGTGAAAGTGAAACAGAATCTGGTGTGTTTGTGGGCTGGCCGTGCCTATTGTTATCTCTCGGTTTAAACGAGGCCTGAGGCTCAGGACAGCGCATTAAAGACAGAGGAGAAGCTCGGTTACATAACCACACACACACACACACACACACACACACACACACACACACCAGCCGCGCATCACGAGCCCTTAAGCCTACGTCCTATAAAACACAGTTTTTTGGCTCTTTCGCTCCATCGCTTATTTAAGGGCGAACCTGTCACGAGCACGTCCGGGTCATGTATTAATACACACAAAGCAATTAAATCTGTTGTGAAAATTCATTAATTTCAAAAAAAATTCTTTGTAAAATTTACAGTAAAAAACACTGGCAGCTGTGGTTACTGTAAAAAAAAAAAAAAAGTTTTTACAGTTAAATACCGTATTTCCTTAACTGATATAACGGTAATATAGCAACTTATTAAAGTAAGAAACAAAATTAAATTTCTCGTTATGCTGAAATCTCTCTTTTTTTTTCTTGAAGCCGATCGTTCGTGGTCTTTATTGATCTGAGCTGAAAAAAAAGCATTATTTTGTAGGTCATTATGGATATATTTATCAACGAGGCCTGCGTTAATTGAACATAGGATCGAATACGAAGTTATAATAATAATATAGTGTAATAAAAAATGCATATGCCATTTGTTTGCATTTTGCAGGGGAAGTAAAACAAGGAGGCGTCTAAAAAATACACGTTATCTGGATTACGTCTCAAGACTGAAGTACTTGTAACCGAAGTGTATCATATATTTTAAAATGCTCGTCATTTGATTACAGGGATTACATGCTAACATATTCACACCACAGCAGTGCATTATTTATAACTGAAGTCTGGTCAAAAAGTGCAGCGTCTGTCGTTTTTTCTGGGTGTTTTTCAGCTCAGCCCTTTAAAATCCGACGCATCGGAGGAAGTTCACGATCATTTAACGACACCTTCGCTTGTTTTTCACACTAAAATGTGATGTTTTCGCACTACATTTATGCTGTTTATTGATTTAAATGTGTTTATCGTGCATTTTTAAGATGGACCCTATGCAAATACTTTTTTCACAGTTTGGCAAACCCCGGCGTAACGTACTTTTTAATGCATTTTATGATGTTGATTTAAAAATGCATTAAGCATCAATGCATTAAACACGTTGGTGTAGTTTTCTGGTGAAAGTAAAGGTCTCTGGTGATGATGCTAACTAGCTTTTACCCTTCCAGATATTTTTCCACGGTGTGTCGGTGACACGCCTGGTGTTTTATTATATTATCTCATTTGATTGGCTGTTTCGCATGCTGCTTGGTGATTTAAGGCGAAATTACTCCGTGACACGTCTACTGTCGTTTCCGTTTAACGAGTGCATGCAAGTTCATGCCAGTGGCCGCTGGAAGCGTCTCTATTTAGGTCAGGACTGTATTAATGCCGCTCACCGAGGGCCGAATGCGCCGGGAATGCCGAATGCTGATTTGTGGCCTACGCTCTCGTCTTTTTCAGTATTATTTCCTGGTGGTTTTCGGCCACGATGGGCAGAAGCCTTTGGAGCTGAGGACAGAAGAGGATGCTGATCGTAACGAGTGGGTGGAGGCCGTTCAACAGGCCAGGTGAAGCAGAACACAGAGCACTCCACAACCTGATTTCGCCGAGCCGGTTAGCTTTTCGAGTAAAATCACTCGTTTCTTCCAGCGGCGCAGATGAAGACTTTTGCTGAGGTCTCGGTTTTTTCAGAAATTAAAAAAAAAAAAGGACCTCGCCAAACCCACACTAGGGTTATTATAATTAATGAAAAAAAAAAAAAAAAATTTCTTACTTGGACTTACTGTTAACTGGAAAAAAAGAAAGATTTTATTTCTGCTAATTAATCCGTTTTATTTAACTTAAAAATACTAGACAGCTAAAACAAACACAAGAATTCTGTTACTTAAAATATTGGTTAATTGTAATATAATATTAAAATAAAATATGTTATAATATTATAGACGCTTTTATAATAAGACAACTTATTGCATTTCTACTAATTTCTCAGTTTAATTTAATTTATATTGAATTACTAAACTATGAAACTGAGAAATTAAATTAACTAAAACTATACAGACTATATATATATATATATATATATATATATATATATATATATATATACAACAAACATTTAATTGAAATTTTATAAATTATATTTAAAGCATATGCATACACATAATACATTATATATATTAAAAAAACTACAAAATTCTATATTTGTAGTCAAGCATCAAAAGTCTTCATATGAAACAACTGACCAAATTTTCTGGGCTGCTGTTCATTTTTATTTATAGCACTACCCTCATACTGTGTGTCAAAAATGGTCTAATTCATGCCTGTTTTTAATTATGCAACTGCATTTTAGGAGAGACATCTGAGACTGTTTTTACTTAACTTAAGAACTACATTGTGGGGTTTTTTTATATTTAAAAAAAAAGAAAGAAAACTTTTGTTTAGAAATGCAATTGTGTAGAAATGATTTGCATGCAATTCTGAAAATGCTTCTCATTGCATTGTTTAAAAAAAATAATAATAATAATGTTTTGACATTTGAGTTTTGCACGTGGTAATGCATCAACACACTAAACAGGCAGCATGTAGCTTGTTATGAGATTTTCTGTCAGCGTCACACGTTTCACATATTATGTATATTCTTTTATGACTTGGTACGGTCTAGTTAAATCAGACCGATGCAACACCGTCAAAGGTAACATTAGATACGAGTCAGGCTACATTCAAGGGGCTCACTGGTGTGTTTAGCGCTCAGAGTTTCTCTTTGTAAATGTTTCTAACCAGCTTTGTGCTTCTGCTGTCGCTGACAGTTATTCAGACCTCATCATTGAGAGGGAGGTTCTCATGCAGAAATACATCCATCTGGTGCAGATCATGGAGACGGAAAAGGTGGCGGCAAATCAGCTGCGGACGCAACTAGAAGACCAGGACACGGAGATCGAGAGACTGAAGGGAGAGGTCGGTTCTGTCCTGGGTTGCCAGGTCACGAGAATATTTACACTCCCGTAAAAGAAAGGAACCGAGCCTAACTTTATTTAGCGAGCGTTCAATCACAGTTGACATACGTTATGATGAATATTTAATTTTTTTTTTCTTTATTTTCATTTCATATATATTTTTAGTGTGTTTTAATGACTTCATCAAGATTAGTTACTCTTTTTAAATTATTATTTAAACTATTTTTCAGAGCCCTTTGCATGATAAATTTGAATAAAATATGAGCTGTGATTTATTTGCCTGGTTACAAACGTCCTTTAAAACATCTTAAATTCATATAGATCTGGAACTGCTTGAGGGAGAATAAATGATGACAGCTTTTTCGTTTTTGGGAGAACAATTCCTTTATAATATTAACTCAATAATAATCTCATCGTCTTTTTTCTCAAAATCGTGAGATATGAATTTTAAAACAAATTAAAAAAAAATTGCATTTACCTTTTTATTTAGTATCTTTTTTTATTTAAAATTTATTTTAGTTTTATTTCTGCTAATTAATCAGTTTTATTCAACTTAAAGTACTAGATAGCTAAAACAAACACAACAATTCTGTTACTTATAATATTGGTTAATTATAATATAATATGATATTAAAATAAAATTACTGCATTTCTACTAACAACTCAATAATCAATAAATATAAACTAGCATTGTTTTTACGCATTCAATCAAGTCGATAATAATAACTGGAAATTATGTTTACTGTATTTGTACCTCTTAAGTTACTGATTTATATATATATATATATATATATATATATATATATATATATATATACACATATATATAACACACACATATATATACATATATATATATATATATATATATATATATATATATATATATATATATATATATATATATATATATACACACAAACACACATGCAACTTTTAGTTTCTTTTTTTTTTCTAGAAAAAGCATTTCCAAACAATTATTTCAAAGCCAGTTTTTACAAGGAAACCCTGGCAACCCTGTTGTGTATATTAACCGCGTTATATATGTGTGCGTGTTCTAGATCGTCGTTCTGAATAAAACGAAAGAGCGAATGCTGCCCTGTCAGTCCAATCAAGAGGAGGAGGATCCAGATATCAAGAAAATCAAGAAGGTATACGGTGGCCTCGCGGCCGTTTGTGCTGGTGTCTAGTGCAGGAGCAGTCACTGGGCCGTGTTTTCTCGCAGGTGCAGAGCTTCATGCGCGGCTGGCTGTGCAGGAGGAAGTGGAAGATCATCGTGCAGGACTACATCTGCTCACCTCACGCCGAGAGCATGAGAAAGAGAAACCAGATCGTCTTCAACATGGTGGAGGCCGAGACGGAGTACGTGCTGCAGCTCTCCATCCTGGTCAACTGCTTCCTTCGGCCGCTCAGGATGGCGGCCAGCTCCAAAAAACCCCCCATTAGTCACGACGACGTCAGCAGCGTCTTCCTTAATAGGTATACTTCCTGTTCTGAGGGTCGCCGTGGAAGCGTCCACCTTTAAATAAAACATCGGGACTTTTTATCTCACAAATTCAGACTTTTTTTTATCACAGATTCAGTTCTGAATTTGTTTCACACAATTCTGACTTGTTTTCGATGTCTTGTGATTTTTTTTTTTTTTTTTTTTTTTTTACTACAAAATAAAAAAAAAAAATTAAAAGGTAATTGTGACTTTCGCTCTAAAAAAATATAAATGCTATACGATCCATTTTTTTTGGGGGATGTTTTTTAATCTCGCAGTTTCCAAACGAACCTCAAAGTTAGAGACATCTGATTAAAAATCGCAGAAAAAATGCTGAAAAACTTCCTGCTCAAAAACAAAAAATAATATATAAATAACTATAAACTAGCCTTTTTTTCATTTTCAAAACAAGTCTCAAAATATATAAAATGTATTTTTTTGCTCTCCTGTAATTTAGTTTCCACAACTGAATAAAAAAATTAATTACAACTTTTTTCACCCTTTTATTTTTATAATTGCGAACATCTAAATCTTTTTTTTCTCTGCAATACGTTTTTTTTCCCATCACAGAATAAATAGTGAAAACTATAGAAGCTTTTTCTTTTCTTTTCTTTTTTTTTTTTTTTTTTTGCGTGATATAAAGTCAGAATTGTGAAATATAAACTTTTTCCAACTTTGCAATTGTGAGATAATAAAGCCGCAGCTACCTTTTTAATTTTTTTTTTCATTGGCAGAAATGGGCTTCCATGGAAAACAGTCATTTTTATTTCACTTTTTTATTATTATCTTGCATTTTTTTGTCTATTTGGAAAACAAATCTCTGAATTATGGGATATAAACTCACAATTGTGAGATAAAAAGTCCAAATTGTGAGATAAAAGTCCCAATTGTGAGATAAAAGTCCAAATTGTAAGATAAAAGTCCCAACTGTGAGATAAAAGTCACAATTGCTATTAGTTAAGAATCACGTTTAGTTTTTTACTTCGTGATAGAAACGAGCTTTATACCATATTTTAGATTTTTTGAATTAGAATTAGAATTGACGTCCCGTGCATTCCTCGTTTTTCTTTCTCTCCAAGCGAGACGATAATGTTTCTCCACGAGATTTTCCATCAAGGCCTGAAGGCCCGGATAGCCAACTGGCCAACGTTAGTTTTAGGTGAGTTGATTTTTGCACGCAAACATACACGTGCAGTAAAATCTAAAGAGCATAACAACGTGCCAAGTGCGTTGCTGACTTCTTCCAATGCTCGTGCCGTTCAGCGGATCTCTTCGACATCCTGCTGCCGATGCTGAACATTTACCAGGAGTTCGTGCGAAACCATCAGTACAGCCTGCAGGTTCTGGCCAACTGTAAGCAGAACCGGGACTTCGACAAGCTCCTGAAGCAGTACGAAGCCAACGCTGCCTGCGAGGGCCGCATGCTGGAAACCTTCCTCACCTACCCCATGTTTCAGGTGAGACCGCTGACCTTCGAGTGGCCGGCGCCGGAGCCACGGAAAGTAAGCGCGCTTCGTTTTAACCGTGGGCTGATCGTGTGTTTCAGATCCCGCGGTACATCATCACCCTCCACGAGCTCCTCGCTCACACGCCTCACGAACACGTGGAGCGCAAGAGTCTGGAGTTCGCCAAATCCAAGCTGGAGGAGCTCTCCAAGTGAGTGAACGGAGAGCGCTTAGAGACGGGTTCTCCGGAGAACAAAGAATGAAACGCTCTTTTATCGGTTCAGACGTTATACGTGAAACGGGGTTTGTTCCAATGCTGACCTTTTATATAAGTATAAAAATAATATTTTCAAATACATTTGCTTTGCCGTTTTTTTTACGTACGATAATATTTAATTATTTTTTAATTTATTTTTAATTTAATTATTATTACAGTTTAGACATGGAACGTTGTTAGAATTGGAACCTTTAATTTTAAGAGTAAAGATTCTAAAACGCATAGGTATGCTTTCTGTTTAATATCAGTTTGTATCAAAATGATAAAAAATACAAATAGAAATGCGTTAAGTAAAATACATTTATTATTGATTTATTAATATTATAAAACATTTATTATGTATATATTAGTACGATTAATCACATCCAAACCATTTTTTTACATATATGTGTGTGTGCTGTGTATATATATTTATATATATATATATATTGATTTTATATATAATATTTATTTTATATAAATATATATGTATATATATAATCACACACATACAGTATATATTTTGAAAATATTGACGTTTAAATTTATATTTACCTTGCATTTATTTTTGTATTATATTGTACATTAATATAAATATTTATTTATGTGCACGCACTTGTATTTATATATGCATAATAAACCACGTACACATATTATTATAAACAAAAACAATTTCTTTTTTTATACATTTTTCATTACTATTAACCCTAAAATTGCATGTATTATTTAATTTTGCACAATTGAAAAAGAAATGTCGCTCTTTTATTGGTTTTAAAATAAAATATATATTTATACAAATGTATGAATTTAAATTTATACGTACCAATTTTTTTTGAATCATCCTAATAAAAGGACCGTATCCGCTAAACGTGGTTATTCTAAGATGAAACGGCCTCATTAGTGTAAGTGCTTCCTCTGTGGGAAAAAAAAAAGTGATGCTTTTAAATGCAAACAAGGCTTTTGAGTTTTATTATTAACGGGCATTGTTCACACTTTCTCTCAAGCCCAGCACACGCCGTGTCGAATGTCGTCCAATTCACATTTCGATTGACTACCGTTCATATTAAAATAGAGCTGTGCGTTTGTGTGTTTCCTCTCAGAATGATGCACGATGAAGTGAGTGACACAGAAAACATCCGTAAGAATCTGGCCATCGAGCGGATGATCGTGGAGGGCTGTGATATTCTGCTGGACACCAGTCAGACGTTTGTACGGCAGGGTGAGACACGAACGGAGCGCTGGGACACTTCCCTTTCAATCATTTTCTACCCCAGCACTTGATTAAGCGAATTCCTCCCTGGTTGTTTTTTTCTGTTCTTCATTGCAAGCTTCTCCACAGTAACTATTTTTGTTTGTTTTTCGTTTATTTAAATGGTTAAATATTCCTGTTTTTGACCTATTTATCATATTACGGGCAAGGGGGAAAAAAAAAATGCACGGTTCAGACGTTGACCTTAAAATAGGTCTCTATTTAAATGTTAAAAATATAAATGCATAAAATGTATGCATTTACAAAAAAATGTATTTAAAATAAATTATTTGTGATTATTTCTACAAGTTTATTCAAAATAAAATTGATTCCATTTAATATTATATTTAAATGTTGTGGTAATTATTTTAGTTAACATTATTTCTCAATTTATTATAATTTATATTTGACATCTGTAAATGTTTATTGCTAACGAAATAGCAAAACGAACCATTCGATATAAATGTATATTTTATATCTATGTTTAGCATATGTTTTAATTGTTTTAAAATGAATTATCAAATATTTCTTTATTTGATAAAGGGACAAATATAAAAAGCATATTTACAAACAAACAAAACGATATAAATGAGTTTAGTTTTATAATGCATTTTTATAAAAGTATCATGCGAAATAAAACTGATATTTTATTTAAATCAACATTTTGGTAATTCTTTCAATTAACATTATTACTTTTTTAATCGCTTCATTTTTATTTAATAATTATTTGTAGTAAATATTTATAACAAAAATATTTATTTTAAAAACAATATAATATAAATGTTATATTTTTATATATGATAAAAATAGTTACAATCAATATTATTTAAATATAAAAGAATAAGCACAAACAAATAATATTTGACCTGTGTTCAAATATAAATGATGTTTATTTAAAATGCATGTGTACTATATGTTTATTGTATATTATTGTTGCTTTTTATTTTTAAAAAGTTGGTCGTTTTGCATGAACGTGAGTGTGTGATCTCATTGAGCTCTGCTCCACACTGACAGCAAGGTGTGAAATGTGCTCTAATGAGATCTAATGTGCCATTTTAATGCATCTCGTCTCATAGAAGAGCTGCTCTGGATGAGACAGCTCTGCCCTTTCTCCCTGAAACACTGTCTTTTAATGTTCTCCTTCCTCTGGGTAATGAGCTGATGTGTGTGTGTGTGTGTGTGTCTGTGTGTGTGTGTGTGTGTGTGTGTGTGTGTGTGTGTGTGTGTGTGTGTGTGTGTGTGTGTGTGTGTGTGTCTGTGTGTGTGTGTGTGTGTGTGTGTGTGTGTGTGTGTGTGTGTGTGTGTGTGTGTGTGTGTGTGTGTGTGTGTGTGTGTGTGTGTGTGTGTGTGTGTGTGTGTGTGTGTGTGTGTGTGTGTGTGTGTGTGTGTGTGTGTGTGTGTGTGTGTGTGTGTGTGTGTGTGTGTGTGTGTGTGTGTGTGTGTGTGTGTGTGTGTGTGTGTGTGTGTGTGTGTGTGTGTGTGTGTGTGTGTGTGTGTGTCTGTGTGTGTGTGTGTGTGTGTGTGTGTGTGTGTGTGTGTGTGTGTGTGTGTGTGTGTGTGTGTGTGTGTGTGTGTGTGTGTGTGTGTGTGTGTGTGTGTGTGTGTGTGTGTGTGTGTGTGTGTGTGTGTGTGTGTGTGTGTGTGTGTGTGTGTGTGTGTGTCTGTGTGTGTGTGTGTGTGTGTCTGTGTGTGTGTCTGTGTGTGTGTGTGTGTGTGTGTGTGTGTGTGTGTGTGTGTGTGTGTGTGTGTGTGTGTGTGTGTGTGTGTCTGTGTGTCTGTGTGTGTGTGTGTGTGTGTGTGTGTGT
>NW_025048050.1:580000-630000 GCF_018831695.1 Puntigrus tetrazona | reverse complement strand
CTATTTTTAGTGCATTGACAACATTCGCTGCAATGGCTTGATGACCAGCGTGTTTGAGGACAACTCCAAAGTCACTGTGCCTCACATGATCAAGTAAAACACAAGCACTCATTTATTACTACTTGCATTTATTTTATTTATTCGTTTTTTATATTACTGACACACTATACTCCTATAGGCATTAGACATTTAGACTTTTTATTTTATATATATATATATATAGTTGTTTTGCTTTAATTTGTTTTGTTTTGCTTTTTTAATTAATTTTTAGTAATTGTGCTGATCCAGCTTTATTTTATTTTTTTTTTGTTTTATTTGATATTTAAATTAAGATAAATACATAAATAAACATCAGATTTTTTTGTCATTTAGTAAGTTTTTTAGAATTTATGTGTTTAACATGTTTAATTTGAAATTAATATTTTTTCACATTTAAAAACACACATAAGCTCATTAAAAATGTGTTTTAATTATTTAAAATACACATACAAGTACATAATTTATTTATTTAAAAATTATAAAATAAAAACAAATATTTATTATTAAATATAATTCATTTGTTTTTAAATAAATAGCAATGTATTTTTAAAAAAATCATAATTTTTTTAATACAACGTTTTTCAGTTAGCTGTCCAGATATTATTTAAATTTAACTTTTTAAAACTTTTTTTTAAATCTAATATTTAGATTTTATTTTCTTTCATTGTGTAATTTCAATGAACAAAAAAGGCAAAAGTTTATAGTTTTAATTTTAGCAAACAGGCTCAAATCAGACTCGGTCCGTATTAGTTTACTAGTTTATTAGTTTAAAATGTGCTCATTTATGTGTGCAGGTCTGATGCCCGGCTTCATAAAGACGATGTGGACATCTGCTTCAGTAAGACGCTGAACTCCTGTAAGGTGCCTCAGATCCGTTACGCCAGCGTGGATAGACTCCTGGAGCGACTGACCGACCTGCGTTTCCTGTCCATCGACTTCCTCAACACCTTCCTCCACACCTACCGCATCTTCACCACCGCCGCCGTTGTAATGGACAAACTAGCCGACATCTACAAGAAGCCCTTCACGTCTATACCTGTCAGGTTAGAGTATCTGTCACCCTAGAAGGGCTTTCATTGCTTTCATCTAAATGTTTTTTTTGACTGTCCTCATTGTGATGATTGTGTCATTTTCAGTATGTATTTTGCCTAATACAGGTTTAAGATTTATTATTATTATTAACTTTTTTTCTTTTTTTTTAAGCAATTGATACTTTTTCTCAGCAAAGGTGCATTAAACAAATAAAAAATTACAGGTATTTACAGTGTTTTCTAATAATAGTAATACAAATTATTAAACATATTTTTTATATATTTTTTCATATTTTTATTTCAAACTGTTTTCTATTGAAACATTCAACAGGAAATACAGCAAAAAAATCCTGTAGTATTTTTTATATATATATATATATATATATATATATATATATATATATATATATATATATATATATATATATATAAAATATATCTATATATATATATATATCTGTGTGTATATATATATATATATATATATATATATATATATATATATATATATATATATATATATATATATAAAATATATATATATATATATATCTGTGTATATGTATATATATATATATATATATATATATATATATAAAATAATAATTTAATTGCAATTAATCACATAAAAATAAAAAAAAATACAAGTTGTTAATATGTATGTGTATATATTAAGATAAATAAATGTGTATATAAATTTGTATTTATGTATATATTTAAGAAAAATGCCATGTTTTTATATCTATCTATCTATTTATCTATCTATATATATATATATATATATATATATATATATATATATATATATATATATATATATATATATATATATATATATATATTATATTTAAAAACTTATATTTGATTTCTTTAATAATTTTTCTGTCAAATACAAATTAGATTTGTATGCATTTTACTAAAATTAGCAAATTCAAACATGCAAACTGAAGGCAGGTAGATTAAAAAAACAAATGTAATCCTCCAGTATATGTGCAAGAAAGGTCTAAAATGTAAACATCATTAGGTGGTCTTTCTTTATGGATTTTTATGGATCAATATAGAACAGAAAAACACAATTACGTTTACAGTACACTAAAAGATGGATTCAAATGTGGGTTTTGGCTTCATCTGTGTCTTTAGAATACAGGCCACAGAACTCACTCTGTTCCCTCTGCTTCCCACAATCCTCTTGTTCCTCCCTCACTGTCACTCGCAGGGTTCAGTATCATTCGTCTGACCGTTTGTCCATCACCTCCATCTGTCCAGACTACAGCCTGAAGATCACAAGGCTTGCGCTGGACCAGTCCAAGTAACTCATCGCTCGTCTCTCCCTCTGTCTCTTTTTGTTTAACATGTTTGTGGACTTTTTTTTCCTTTCATGTCCATTTTATATTATCAGTTAATAGGGCTTTTCATGATCATTTCCCACCGTCCTTCTGATCCGTAGAGACACACAGATACTGTGCTACTGTACTTTAAAGAAATAAATGACTTCTGTTAGGATGGATGGATGGATGGATGGATAGAGATGGATGGATGATGGATGGATGGATAGAGATGGATGGATGATGGATGGATGGATGGATGATGGATGGATAGAGATGGATGGATGGATAGTGATGGATGGATGGATGGATGATGGATGGATAGAGATGGATGGATGGATGGATGATGGATGGATGGATGGTTGGATGGATGGATAGAAAGAAACAAGGTAGATAGATAGATAGAGGGATGGATGGACAGAAAGAGATAGATAAATAGACGGATGGACAGAAAAATGGATGGATAGATGGATAGATAGATGGATTGACAGAAAGATAGATAGATAGACGGATGGACAGAAAAATGGATGGATAGATAGATGGATGATAGATAGATGGATGGACAGAAAGATGGATAGATGGATGGATGGATGGATAGACAGACAGACAGATGGACAGAAAAATGGATGGATAGATGGATAGTAAGAAAGAAACAAGATAGATGGATGGATGGACAGATAGATAGATAGATAGATAGATAGATAGATAGATAGATAGATAGATAGAGATGGATGGACAGAAAAATAGATACAGATAGACAGACAGACGGATAGATAGATAGACAGATAGATAGATAGATAGATAGACAGACAGACATAAAATATATGTAATGATGAATAGTTGGATGGAGGGACATACGGACAGAAAAATGGATGGATAGATAGAAAGAAACATGGATAGATAGATCTGTGAGGGATGATAGTGGTCTGCATGTATTCACTTGTTTCTGTCTTCTGTTGATGGCTCAGGTCTCTCGAGCTTTTCTTCGCCACAAACCAAGGCCCCTGGAGCGGAGAGCACCTGAACAACAAATCCCCCCGTCTGTCCCGCAAGTTCTCCTCTCCTCCGCCCGTCTCCATCCCCTCGCGCACCTCTTCCCCCATCCACTCGCGCAAGCTGTCTCTCAGCTCTCCTGTGAGCTGTAAGGGTGGAGCTCTGGACCTGTCCACGGCCAGCAGCCCCACCTCTCCCTACACCCCCAGCATCACCTCCCCTCCACCCGGCTGCACCAGGGCCCCCCTGGACCTCAGCCGGGGCCCCAGCTCCCCCGAGCTCAGCCCCTCCACCCCGGAGGAGAGCGGGGATCTGCCGCGCATCGACGCTTTCTGTGGGAAGCTGCGGCGGAGCATTCGCCGAGGTGAGAGTCCTCCTGGCCTTCTAGCAGATGATTCAAATAATTCATTCGTGCTAGCTTAGTCTTGAAAATCCTTGATATCGTGGCTGGAGGCAAGGCAAGAAAATCTTGGCTTGAAAAGCACGTTTTTGAGTGTACAAAGAAAACGAAACGAATAATATCAGAAATTAAGTAATAAAATAAAAAAGTATTGAACACGAGAAGAAAGTGAGCTGCAAAAAGGCATTGAAAGCCAAAACACCGGCTGAAATCTTTCAAGACAACGGTGTCTTAAAGCTTTCTTTTTAAATACATTTCAGCAGTTCAATACTTTGGTGTCACGTAAATAAATTTCTCGACTTATTTGTTTCCTTTTATGCATGTATTACTCGGGTCTGGTGAAAATGTCGAATCAACAGCACGTTTAGAAACAGGTGACGTGTTCAGTCCTTACTGTCCCCGCGGTACGTGACTGCTGTTGTGTGATGTTCCTGACAGCCGTGCTGGAGTCCGTATCGCTGGATAAGTTCATCCCTGAGACGCCCGCGTCCAGTGACTCAGGAGACGTGTCTCCACGCTCACCCTCCACCCCACGGCACCTCCGCTACCGCACGCCTGCAGGTACTCCATTTCTATCCTTTTAGCAGACCGTAAGCATTAGGTTATGAATTATACATATTGTACGCTTTGGTAGCGTTTCGATTTACGCTGAAGTTAGTTGAGGTGTCCTAAACCAAATTAAATAGGTTTCTGTACTTTTTTTTTTTTTTAAGTCAAATGTTTGGACGTACGTGACGGAAATATTTTTTATTTTATCATGACAAAAAATATATTTTTTCCTTTTTAAATAAAATTGTTATTTTATCATTTTGTTTATGCATTAGATGGTCTGGATAGTACAGGAAAAGCATAAAAGTGACCCTGCTGCACAAAACCAGCCTTAATAGCCAAAAATACATTGTGTGGGTCAAAATGGTTGATTTTTCTTTTTTGAAAAAATCATTAGAATTACAAGTAAAGATCATGTTCTTTGTAGAATGTAATTTTTGATTAGTGATATGCTTTGCCAAGACCTTCATTTGGGCAGCTTTGGATTTTACCAGTATTTTCTTTTTCTTTTTTTTTTGCACTCTTTAAATTCCAGATTTTCTAATAGTTGTATATTGGCCAAATATGGTCTCATCCTTAAAAAAAAACATACATCAGCGGGTGCTTATTTATTTGGCTTTCAGATTTTGTATGAATTTCAGTTTATGACTGATTTTGTGCTCCAGAGTCACAAATCAATGTCCCGCAAATTAACTTTTATTAGCTCTGTGTGGACCGGGAAAAGGATTTTGGGAAAAGGAATACGTTCCCAGCTAACAAAAATATGTTTAGCTAATGTTCCTATTAGATTAGGAAAACAATATGTTCCAAATGTACAGTTATTAAAATGTATCAACTTGTTTTTTCCTTGATAAAGGAACATTCCATTTAAGAGTACTTCGGAATGTTCAGGAAACATTCAGAATCATTTTCGGAATTTTTTTGTGAACGATACAAACCCTGACGGCCAATCAGAATCCATCCTGCTATCGTGAGCTTGAGGATTTAAAGGGGCAGACACGCTTTAGCTTGGAACAGTGGAACATCTTGTGCCTAACAACGACGCTTAGCTGTTATAAATTCAGATTCTTGAGGTTTATTGCTTTATTTTGTGCTAAACATTCCTGTTAGTACGTTGCCGGAATGTTTTGAGAGCGTTCCCTGTTGGCTGGATATAACCACGTATTTCAAAACAAGAAAATCCAACTTCCTGTGATATGCTGACTTGTATCCTCGTAGGTCAGTCCCCCGATGGCTCCCGCTGTGCCGTGTCGCCCGCGTCCGCCTTCGCCATCGCCACCGCCGCAGCTGGACACAGCAGTCCGCAAGGTTAGAGACGCTGATGGAGTCGGACAGCCGTCCTCGCCGCTGAAACAGATCATCGTGACACGGCTCCGGGGAGGCTTTCTCATCCTCATCTAACAGAAATCTCCTACCGTCTCTCATTCAGGGTTTACCAACCCGGAGAGATCCTACGACAAGGAGTTCCTCATCCGCCGGGCCGCCACCAACCGGGTGCTCAACGTCCTGCGCCACTGGGTTTCCAAACACTCTCAGGTTTGTTATTTTGTTCCTGTCGGAGAGACTGCAGGTGAATAGAGTAAAACAATCTTATATTTGATAGATGGAGGAACGGATGGGCAGAAAAATGGATGGATGGATGGATGATAGATAGATAGATATGGATGGATGATAGATAGATGGATAGATAGATAGATAGATATGGATGGATGGATGATAGATAGATAGATATGGATGGATGATAGATGGATGGATGGATAGATAGATAGATATGGATGGATAGATAGATAGATGGATGGATGGATGGATAGATAGATAGATATGGATGGATGGATGATAGATAGATAGATAGATATGGATGGATGGATGGATGATGGATGGATGGATGGATGGATGGATGGATGGATGGATGGATGGATGGATGGATGGATGGATGGATGGATGGAGATGGATGGATGATGGAGATGGATGGATGGATGGATGGAGATGGATGGATGGATGGATAGATAGAGATGGATGGATGGATGGATGGATGGATGGATGGATGGATGATGGATGGATGGATGGATAGATGATGGATGGATGGATGGATGGATGGATGGATGGATGGATGATGGATGGATGGATGGATAGATAGAGATGGATGGATGGATGGATGGATGATGGATGGATGGATGGATGGATAGATAGAGATGGATGGATGATGGATGGTTGGATAGATAGAGATGGATAGATAGAGATGGATGGATGGATGGATGGATGGATAGATGGATGGATAGATAAATATAGATGGATTTGTAAAAATAAAATTGTATTAGAATATTTTAAAATGCTGTTTAAAAAAAGATAATGATACATTATCTAATTTATATTTCCAGAACATGAATCTGAACACTGGATGAAGTCAGGGTTGGAATTTTGGTTTAAAGTTGTTGACACATTAAATGTTTTAGCCGAGGAGATTTTGGATTTTTGTTTTTAAACAACTTAATACTATATAAAAGAATAGTTATCTCATTGTAAATCATCAAGTACTCTCAACAGAGTTTTTTTTAATAAACTGTCAAATTATATGGCAAATGATACAAACAAGCTCTTCTGTAAAAGCTTTCAAGACCATAGTTATGAATTAAATATTATACACAAATAAAAAAATAAAATATAAAGAAAAATATATATATAATGTATGACAAGTATTTAATAGAAAAGGCAAAGCTGTGAGAGAAAAAAAACACACAATTCATGTAATCTCAGAATTATGAGATTGCAAAAAATTGTGAGATGCAGACAAGTCTATAACTTGCAACTGCAAAATATATAAGCTCAACATTTTTGAGTTTTTTTCATTGTATTTCATTCCATAATGAAAACAAGCTTCTGTGAAGCGAAATAAAATTGATCGGGGCCTGAACAAAAACAATGGTTTTGCCCGCTGTGTCTTAAGTAAAAAAAAAAATATTGGTGTTTTTTAGGGTTTGATTACTAAGTAGACCGCTGGTTCATTTATCGCAGAAGCTTTCAGTGGCTGATATATGTTTAGCATCACTTATTTTACTAATTATAAATTTTACTATAAGATATATATATATATATATATATATATATATATATATATATATATATATATATATATATATAGCTCCTTTTTAAAGTTATATGGTAGCACTGACAATACGGTGTCAAACAATGAACAATGCATTTATTACAGTATTTATTAATCTTTTTTAATGTTAGTTAATAAAAATAGTCATTCATTGTTAGTTTATGTTAGTGCATTAATGTTAACAAACACAACTTGTGATTTTAATAACGCATTAGTAAATGCTATAAGTATTGTCCAATCTTAGGTCAGTGTTAACTAATAATGTTCAGATTTTAAATAAAAATTTTACCAACTATATATATTAAATGTTTGTATAATATAGAAAATATGTATATAAATCATATTAAATATATAAATGCACTGCATAAATACATTTTTCATATTTACTCAAGTCTCTAATATGGAAAGCAAACGTTTTATATTTGAATCTATAACAAAAGGTTTTACGTATATTTTTAATTGCTACTTTTAATTATCAATTAAAAGTGCATAAGATTGATCAAAAGTGACAGTAAAGATATTATAATGTAAAAAAAAATATTTTAAATAAATGCCATTTTGAAATTATTCATCAAAGAAAATATTTTTGCAATTTGTAATAATTTCTCGAGCAGCAAATCATTGTTTCAGAATGATTTCTGAAGGATGATGCTGGAAATACAGCTTTGATCGCGGCAATGAAATGCTATTTTAAATTGTGAAAATATTTCGCAATATCACTGTGTTTTTGGTAAAACATATGCAGTCTTGGCCGGCGATAGAAGCTTCTTTCGAAAACGCTTTCGAACGCAAACACCGAACTGATGAAACGTCAGTGCATCCCTCGCTGGATTGCTGCTGATGTGGATGGGACTGGTTCACGTCCTCCTCCGTGTTTGTCTGCAGGACTTCGAGATGAACGCGGAGCTGACCACGGCGGTGATGTCTCTGCTGGAGGAGGTGCTGCGAGATCCAGATCTTCTGCCTCAGGAGAGGAAGGCCACGGCTAACATACTGAGGTGACTCTAAAAACCTTCGTCTCGCTCTCATGTCTCGACACCGAGCGCAAATAACCCGCCTTGTTGGCAGAGGCTATTTACACCAGCTGATGAAACGTGTCGTGCTCAACTTTTCACATTTCACATCACAAAAGCGTTTACTTTCCTTCAAAATGAAGGACATTATTAAAAAAAAGTAAGGCTAAGGTTATGGTAGATTGTCCTGATGAGGTGGCGTCTATTTAAATTCATTTTTACACGCAATAAGTTATCACTGCATACTGTTTTATAACGTACTACAATACTGAGGTGCGGATAATGGCCACTATTTGCAATAAGTAGCATAAACAGCAGGACATCCTGGTATTTCTACAGTGTAAATAGAATTTGCACTTCGAGTAAATAGCCTCCATCTCTAAGAAAATATACTATTTTCATTTAGTGTCAATAACCGCTGCCTTTTTTCATTACTCAACTAGCATTCAAAAGGTCAAAGTTGTTACCTTTTAATTTATTTGTATTGAAACGCCGTAAAAACAGTATTATTATTTCAGTTTAAATTAAACCGTTTTCTGTTTCAATGTATTTTAACTTGCTTTATTCCTGAAAAGGTGATCATTTTAAATAAATGCCGTTCTGAAATGGTTCATACACGGTAATGGGTGGAAATAGTCATAAATCATTAACTAAAGATCACGTCTACGAAGAGATTTTGTAAGTTTCTTACCGTAAATATATCAAAAAGTAGTAATATGCATCGCTTAGAACTTCATCTGGACAAGTTTAAAGGTGATTTTCCCAAGATTTAGAATTTTTCATCCTCAGATTTCAGATTTTCAAACAGTTGTATCAGACAAATAAAACCGTGATGCATTATTTAATGAATAGAAAATTCTAAAGAATAGCATTTATTTAAATTTAAATATTTTGTAAATGTCTTCACTATCACGTTTTCAGACTGAAAAAATAATTTCTTAAAAAATATATATTATTATAATTTTTTTTTTTTTTTACACTTTTGGAAGCGTTTTGAAAGTCACGATCCGATGTGTAATCTATACATTTTTGTGAATGGATTTTGAATAATTTAATTGGTCAAAAAGTAATTATGGCAATAATAGTCGCACTCTTTTAATAATGTTCATCTTTCCCCAGTGCGCTTTCTCAAGAAGAACAAGATGATTCACAGCTGAAGATCGAGGACATTGTGCAACTGGTGTGTGTGACGGCAGCACTGAAGTCTCTCTGTTTGTGTGTTTAAAAGTCATTGATTCATTCTGAGTGCTTCTGTGTATTCTTCAGTCCGACTGTCCGAGAGTCGAGTGCTTCGAGTCGCTGTCAGCGATGGAGCTAGCGGAACAAATTACTCTACTGGACCATATTGTGTTCCGCAATATTCCTTACGAGTGAGTGTGTGTGTCGCTTCACTCTTACATGGTCGGTGATTTACTACTTAGTGGCACTGCATGAGGTTTAATAGAGTTGCTTTACCTTCCAGGGAGTTTCTTGGTCAAGGCTGGATGAAAACGGACAAAAACGAAAGGACTCCATACATTATGAAGACCAGTCAGCACTTCAATGATGTGGGCAAAACTCTAAACTATAAACATATTAATAGTAGTATTTTAAGTAGATTAAAAAAAAAAGGACAAATGCTGTTGTAAAATAAATGTATAATAAATGCGCTATGCTTGAGTCAGACTGTACAGTTATCATGGTGCACCTTTTATTTTAATTTTGCATTTAATATAACGGCAACACTTTGCCATGCCACTTTAGTTAACAACTAGTAAACAATTTATTTAAACAATGTTTATTTAAACACTTTTTAAGTCAAAAAATGAAGAATTGTATTTTTATTATCTAATACATAAATAAAAATATTATATATACATATATATATATATATATATATATATATTTATATGTATATATATAATGTGTATATATATAATTGTATGTGTATATATATATTATTATCTATCATATATATATATATTGCTGTATATATAATATATATATATATATATATATATATATATATATATATATATATATATATATATATATATATATATATATATATATATATATATATATATATATATATATATATATATATATATATATATATATATATATATATATATATATATATATATATATATATGTATTATTATATAATATGTAACTACAAAAAACACTTACTGCTTTCAGATTTTTACTTTCAGGTATGTTTTTATTTTAATATCAGTTTTTTCAATCATATTTTTCAATTCCAATGAACTTTATGAATATAACAACCAGCAATTCTGACAATTAAATCCAATAAAAATACAATCTTGAAATCACCGTCAATTAAAATAACATTTTTTAATTTCTACAAAACAAGAATCCTAGCTTTTCTTTTCTGTACCTTGGGACAAAATAAATGGTTAGAAGTCTCAATGGTGCTTTTTCGGAAAACAGAGACCTTATTGTAGAGTGTTACAGTAAAATATTTAGGCATCATATAATCAATAATTGGCTTTTTATAAACGCAAACCTTCCTGAGGCGCTTCATCACCATGAAATAAGTTTTGTTTCGTAACTGTAAAGCCCTAGTCGGTGTAACCTCTTAATGCTTTTCTGAACAGATGAGTAATCTGGTGGCGTCTCAGATCATGGCCAATGCAGACGTTAGCTCCAGAGCTGCATCCATTGACAAGTGGCTGGCCGTGGCTGATATATGTCGCTGTCTCAACAACTACAACGGCGTGTTAGAGATCACGTCCGCGCTGAACCGCAGCGCCATCTACAGGCTGAAGAAAACGTGGGCCAAGGTTTGCAAACAGGCGAGTCAAAAAAGAGAGGATGACCGTATGTCCTTCTAATTTGATCAAATTTCAATACGTTCCTTATATACATGTATATAATTATGTGCAATGCGTCAAACTAGAAATGCACGATAGTAGTTAATTACGATTATTTTGCTCAGAAATGCTGTCATTTGTACCTTAAATTAGAATTAAGCACACATTAAAAGAATATCAACTTGCATGGTCTCCTCGCACATTTATTAGCCATGTCAAGAGCCACAAGAAAAAGAAAACAGGCTGTATTACATTTTATTTGAGCTGAATATGTCAGTAGAGACAGTTAAACTCTAACTTGTACGTTTGCTTAGCGTTTTCAGATCATCAGCACTTTTTATTTCGTAATGTAGATGGTGGTTGCCAGATTGGGAGAATTAAGTAAACTATCATTTTGTGGAAAAGGATCGGGGGATTTATCTGGCAACAACGGCAGCTATGAAAGATTGAAATGTGATTAATTACGCAGGCATTTGATCTTTGCCTTCAGCGAGTTTGAAAGAAAAATCCCCTGCATGACTGTAAGAAAAAGCGAATTTATGCTCGCCCCGTGCAAACAAACAATCGTTCGTTTCATTTATTTGAACCGTTTGGTTAATTATCAGACCAAGGCGCTTATGGACAGACTGCAGAAGATCGTTTCATCTGAAGGGAGGTTTAAGAACCTGAGGGAAACTCTGAAAAAGTATGTTTTCATTTGTTAGATCTGCGCAAAATATAATAATACCTATATGCTCCGTGATTTTATACATGACGGCGTATTTAATTTGCAGCTGTAACCCACCGTGTGTGCCCTACCTGGGCATGTACCTGACGGATCTGGCGTTCATCGAGGAAGGAACGCCCAACTTCACCGAGGAGGGTCTCGTCAACTTCTCTAAAATGAGGATGGTATTTAACGCGACTCTCCAGCTTTCTCGCCATCTCAAAAGACTATCGGTGAACCTGTCTTCAAACGTCTGCTTGATTTTCACAGATCTCGCACATAATCCGAGAGATCCGGCAGTTTCAGCAGGCTCCCTACAGGATTGATCTGCAACCCAAGGTACCCACGACAGCTTTTAACAAAACAATATCAAATAAGAGATTAGCGTCAGTAATGTGTAATGATACTCAACGCTCAACTTTCAGTTCATTGAATTCAGAAAGATTCTCATTTTCCAGCTCAGTTAAATAAATAGCATCTGTGCAATCATTGAATAATTGCTGGATATTAAGTGGCGTGTGAAATAATAGGCAGAAACAAACTTGCATAAGTCAAGTCAAAACCACAAGAAAGAAAACAAGCTGTATTACATTTCATTTGAGCTGAATATGTCAGCTAAACTCTAACTTGTACGTTTGCTAGCGCTTTCTGATCATCAGCACTTTTTAATTTCGTAACGTAGAGGGTGGTTGCCAGATTGGGAAAATTAAGATATCAATTTGTGGAAGAAGATCGGGGGATTAACTCTTGAAATCTGGCAACAACGGCAGTTATGAAAGATTGAAATGTGATTAATTATGCAGGCGTTCGATCTTTGCCTTGACGTGTGCAATAATGGGCAGAAACAAACTTAGTGAAGATGCTGATTATTTCTATAATGAAATTCTGATGCTTGTAAATGTAAAGCGGTGAGATCGTTATAACAGTACAGCAGACACTTACATAAAATTATATAAATATCAGTTAATAATATGTCCTAGCAAGGCAAAATTGAAGTGATCTAAATATTTAATGCAATGCAAGAGATAAAGAAATAAAGGCTCCTGGGAAGACGCGAGATGTTTTGGAGGCTTGTGAACATCATTGCTCCGCTGAGGAAGCTCCTCAAAACATCGCACTGCTTTGACTAAAAAGTGACTGATGGAGAATCAAGTCCATCTGAAGATACGACTGCTGTTATTCTGATCTTCTCTTGATCAAAGTCGGTCAAGAATCAAAGGCAAAAAGACACGAGAAAGCACCAGCGGAAGAAGCTAAAAAAACCTAAACTACCAAAACTGCTTTAAAGGTTTAAATGACAGGCTTCGTAGTCGGCTCTCTTCATGTAACATATCACTGTTTTTGTTCTCAGGTAACGCAGTTCCTGCTCGACAAGACTCTTGTAATGGACGAGGACACGCTTTATGAATTATCTCTTAAGATTGAGCCAAGACTCCCTCCTGCCAACTAAACCTGACGATAATGTTTACAACCAGACTCAAGTAAGAACCGTTTCATGGTCAAGTTTGTGGGAATCTTATCTTGCATCTGAACTGAAGCCTGTCCACCGTAGAAACATCAACCTATCCATTCATTTCATTCCATATCATTTTGTATCATTACTTTATTTTTTTGCTGTATTTAAACTCAGGTTTAAATGTGCCTTTTTGTAAATATTATGTACAGTTATAATATTTCGTAGTGCATATTTCTAGCATGACGCATTTTAATAAGAGCTTGATAATCTCTCTTTTTACCTGAATGCACAAAATCATTTCCAGTTGATCGCTCCTTTACTATAATGAGAATTTGTGCGCGTGATTATTGTTCACGAGCGAGTCGGTCTGCCCGCATGTATGACAATCGCCTCGGTAGTGGACTTCACTGAAATGTCAGATCTCAACCAAGCACGTTTACGGTTTACCAAAAGAAATATATTTTTGCATTCGTCAATATTAGGTGTCATCTGTTTACACAGCATGTTGCAACGAGGCTGCATTTTCTCATTTAGCATGTCGATTTTTTATTTAAACATATTTTTTTGGCATGCGTTTGCATGAATGCGTGCTTGATCATATTCTTAATTCTTTCATTCTTTTGTCTCTAACTTTTAGATTAGCAATAGCAGACTCTAAGCAGCTTTTGCATATATTCTGCACTTCAAAAATACTGTGATAGTACCATAATACAGTGACGGTAAAACCAAGGTACTCTGTACTCAGTTATTACCATATATGTGTTTTATGGTATTATACAGCATACTCCATACTATTATATGTGCAGAAAGTACACTTTTGGCTGATGCAGAAGTGGTTTATTGTTGACTTTGATATGATTAGGGCTTGTTTTTATAAAGTTACTCCACCCGGCTGTACCGTGACAATATATATATATATTACACAAATGTTTAAATGAGAAAGAGAAAGAGAAATAGTTGTTGGTATAACTATATACTATACAACTGTAGGTTCAGCACAGCGTCCTGTTTATTTAATTGGATATATAGTCATTTTAACTTTTACCTGGAAAACTTTGATATTGTAAACTTTAGGCAGCCGTGCATTATTTTTTGTCTTTATTTAATTAATGCTCTTGACTCATGCACACTTTCTAATTAAAGTATTTTTTTCACAAGTCATTTCACACCTTTTTTTCAGTCGATGACATAAATGTGCTGTACATTTATCCACGATGTAGCTGTAACTTTTGAAATAAAATTTGTCTCATCTTCCGTACGGTTTGGTTTCCGCTATGCATTCAAAAGTTTAATTATAGCAAAAGATCATTTGCATGTTTTTATCATTCTGGCTAGCTAGCTTGCTGACCGTCTGTGCTAGTTAATAATGGGATAAAAATTGTTGGTAACACTTTACGGTTACAATTAGCTGCTTATTAGCATGCATATTACTACAATATTTGCCATTTATTAATGCTAATTAAGCACATACTAATGCCTTATTCTATATCTCTAATGCTACCCAATTCCTAAACTTAACAATTACCTTACTAACTATTAATAATCAGCAAATTAGGAAATGGAAAGGTCATAATTAATAGTTAACAAGTGTTACCTATTCTAAAGTGTTACTACTTACATAATCCTTCATGTTTCTTTAAAAGCAGTGTTCAGGTAAGAAATGTCTCCTAATTACAGCTACAGAAATTATTAGCAGCAAGTGATTTTCTTTTACAGCGTAATATGACCCAAACAATTATTACACAGCTCTGATTTCTTTGCATGTTTTGCATGCTGAGATAAAACGTATATCGGAAGTTACAAACTGATTTGTCTTTAAAACGCATAATTTCAGCATGATAGACATGATAAAGCCAGACACGTTTTAGAAGAGTATTTGATTAACAGTCTGTAATGGCATAGCCCTGTTCTGGAAAAAGCGATGGGGAACAGCAGCTTATTTGCATTTAAAGAAGCATGCACAAAATTGTGCACAAAACAGGCATTTTCTAAATAATGATAAATGATCTGTGGGGTATTCAGAGCCGAAACTTCACATTCTGGGGACACCTGAGACCTGTATCACATCTTGTAAAAAGGGGCATAATAGGTGTCCTTTAAAAGCTCGTAGTTCTATTTAAGAGGCTGGATATAGTGCAAAATGTTGGACTGTGGCGGCAAGTCTCAAGGACAAGCCGGACGACAGACATGGGTTATGACCTGGCACTTACGTGGAAGAGGATTGGCCATCAGGTCCACTTCTAATCCCATATCCTGGGAGGAGCGCCAGCTTCCCTCACAGACTGTGTGCTTCCTGACACAGCCTACTGTAACAGAGGAGACTCTACAGGTAAAACTCTCTTCTCTTATACTACTTACTCCAAAAAAAAGTAAGCTTACGTTTGAGAAATAGGAATTCCAGTAACTGGTAAGAAATCAATCTATTAAATTGTACATATTAAAAATGCTGGATGCAAATGGTGAGCCAACAATCAAAATTTTATTTGCTTTGATATTTACTTATCATCTTAGTGCAGTGTACGTTACTTTTATAATACTCCTAATTATTTTTCCCATTTGATATACTTAAGTTGTATTGAACGACTGTAAAACTGATTGTAGATGGCTATATAGGTTATTATTTCAATAGGAAGCATTAGTTGGAATCGTTGTGCCATCTTTAAAGACATTAAACAGTATCTTATTTAGTGCTATTCTTCTACCATTAATAATCCTCAACAACTCCACTGAGAGAGAGAGACCTTAAACCACGATCAAGTGCTGATGGGCCACCTGCTTAGAGATATCACAGAGTGTTCTTGGTTTTGGTGTATAACACATATCTGTTATAGTTCAGGCTGCCAGATTCTGGATGGGTCTTGTGTATGCTTGTGTGACCGGTTCAGAATGTCACGGCAGAGCACGAGGCCTCGGGTAGACTGGTGCCAAAAACTTCATGTAGTCTGCTAGTCTATTAATAACACTTTCACTTTTAGAGTTCTAGTTGCAGTGTCAAAAGGACTTTGTCGAGGATGTCGCCAAATGTTAAAGTTTAAGAATCCGCTGTGGAGAAACCAATATCGATTGATGAAAATTGTGGAGCTGTGTATTTAAGTGTTCCTTTTTTTGACAAAATATTGCAAAACATTTAGGACAGTTCTCAGAAACGTTATAAAGGTTCCTCCTTAACTGTCCTTTAGAAACTGGTTAAGGACAATCAGTAAAAGAAAGTGTTAAGAGTTAATCACCCAGTCTTTTAATAAGGTAACCAGTAAGAAACAAGTAAGCTGCCATCTTTAATCAGGTGATACTTGTCAGCTTAGGGCACCCTCAACTACTGTAACACAAAGTTTAGTGTAATACCTATAATCTCAAAAATAAGATATGGTCATTGTGAAATCCTTGCCACTTTGTTCTACCAGTGCTGATCCCATCAGAACTTTTTGACAAGAAACGGTGTGAAGATGGCAAGCTCATTCGCCAAGGTGATGTCGAGCCGTACTACTGGCTTGCTCATGGCGAGCCTTGGGGCTGGTGCTGTGGCAACTGGTTACTTACTGAGCGATAATGCTGCCATCTCTGCAGATCAGAGGAGGAAACTCTACCCTCCCAGGTAAGCGCTAGAGGTGTGAGTACACATTATTTAATAAATATCTAGGCTTGCTTCAAGATTGCCATTTGTCACTTAGCACATTGGATATTTAGCAATCATGGTAGAATAAAATGCGTGAGAAGCTAAGAAGAAGAAGGGTGAAGTACTTTCTATTCCAGGGGTTAATCCTGGAGGGCCAGGGTCCTGCAGTTCAGCTCCGACTTGCCTCAACACACCTGCCGGGAGGTTTCTAGTATACCTAGTAAGATGTTGACTAGCTGCTTCAGGTGTGTTTGATTAGGGTTGGAGGTTGCAGGAGACCCTAAATTCTATTTTGATGCTGGACGGTTATAAAAACATTTCACTGCATGTCGTACCATGTATGTATGTGTATGGACAAATAAAATTTGAATTTGATTTGAAACTTGGTGACCTATGTTATATTCCATTAGCTTTCTTGCACCTGTTCTGTAATGGAAAAAATATGATCAGACGTAGAGGTCATGATGTACTATGTGATGAAGTATCACACGTTAACTGAGTGAAAGGTAAATGGGTGGGAACATGACACTTAAGTAGCTTATGTCCCGTCCCACATGTCACCTTATTTGCACTACTTTAATAGACGCCAAAGATCAAATCAGATCAGCAGTCTAAGAATTAAGTTCCTTGAAGGAGCCAAATATAAAGAGAGTTTCTCTTTTAGGCAGATCCAAAAGCAACATACTTATACTTTCAACCAAAAAATGATCAGCCAGTCTCCTGTTACAGTCCTATAGATTTTGGATTTAAGCCCAGTTCACAAGAAGTTCATCTGCCCCAAATACCTCCCTCCAGCTTTAAGATCGTCTAAGTCCACACTAATTTAATCCTGGATAGACTTTCGGGTAGTAGTACACTACAAACACCTCCTCACTAGTGTAATCTTGCGATTTGACCTGATCTCCAACAAGTTCACCATTCAAGCCAGTGCCAGTGACCACTTGGTATATAGTGGATGAGTTGTACAGTCTTATAGCAGTAGTTAGAAATGACCTTCTGTATTGCTTCTGTTGCATCAAGATTTCATCACTCTTCTGCTGAACACACTCTTCATTCCAACAAGAATGCATGTTAGCCAACAATTTGAACGTCAGTTTACTCTCAGTCATCACTTCCACAGGCTCAGGGTCTGACAGAACATGACTTTGTGTTCCTCAACAGTGCTGACTACCCTGACCTTCGCAAACACAACAACTGCATGGCCAGTTCACTAACCCCGGCCATCTATGCCAAACTGAGGGACAGGATCACCCCAAACAACTGGACTCTTGACCAGTGCATTCAGACTGGTGTGGACAACCCTGGTCATCCCTTCATCAAGACAGTTGGGATGGTTGCTGGTGATGAGGAGAGCTATGAGGTACACCCATACATTCAAACTAAGTACATGCTTTTTTTATAACATAATATCCAACTTCTCTTCCCAAGGTAGTTTTGTTTGATCCTTGATAAAAAGACCAGTAGGTCAATGGTATATGTTTTGTCTGGGATGCTGGCTTCTTATCCAGCAAGATTTACTTGACCCTCCTGCTTTGTCAGAAAGACCAGGTTAAGGGTACAACTGTGCTGGTCTGCTAACTAGACCACTACTAAACAACAAAACCCAGCTTGGTCAAATCTAACTTATTGTTGTATAAGCTAGACTTTTCAGCAATTTCTGGTTTTGCCTCTCCTCTTTTTTCAAAGGTAATGCTAATCTAGCTAAGCTAATCAAGAGACAACATCCTTGACTTCTTTGCCAAATTACATTGCAGGTGTTTGCTGAAATCTTTGATCCAGTAATCAAGGACCGACACAATGGCTATGACCCAAGGACAATGAAGCATCCCACTGATCTGGATTCCTCCAAGGTAAATATTTTTATTTCCTCATGGAAAATGTGTTTCTCAGATTCCCATTCAATTCTACTTTCTACCAACATTTCTTGGTTGTTCTTTATCTTTCAGATCCATTCCGGCATGTTCGATGAAAACTACGTCCTGTCCTCCCGTGTGCGCACAGGCCGCAGTATCCGTGGCCTTAGCCTTCCCCCTGCCTGCAGCCGCTCTGAGCGACGTGAAGTCGAAAGGGTCACGGTCCAGGCCTTGGCTGGCCTGAAGGGAGACCTCTCTGGCCGTTACTACAGCTTAACTGAAATGACTGAAAAAGAGCAGCAGAGACTTATTGATGTGAGTTGCTTCCATAAAGGTCTTTCAGTCATGGAATACTTTTGTCCTGACAGGTTAAGTCCTTGGTTGATACTGTGATTGGGTTTAAATGGGCTCCTTCCACACATCATGATACTGAACTCTTCCTTTCATGCTGGCATGGTTCAGGAGCATTTTCTCTTTGACAAGCCCGTGTCTCCTTTGCTCACTGCATCTGGGATGGCCAGGGACTGGCCAGATGCTCGTGGGATCTGGTAAGGCTAGACAGAGAGAAAACAAGCCATGATAGTACAACCCAAGAGTCTCTTCAGTCCTAGACCCTCCTTCCCATTTTCCAAGATTTTATAGGTCACATTTGACTAAAGAAGTGTTTGGTTGTTTCCTCCAGTTCCACCTACCTTTGTTGTCCTTTCATCCTTCTGTAGGACCACTTCCTGTTTGACAAACCTGTGTCCCCTTTGTTGACTTGTGCCTTTATGGCCCGTGACTGGCCAGATGCAAGAGGCATCTGGTATGGCTTTAGGAAGTTCTTGGCATGATTTGAACACCATGCGACTAACATGTTATGTCACAATATTCTCACATTTGCCTGCAAGTCAAAATCTGCATTCATATAAAATATGTCATATGTAGATTTAAATGTTAGATTGAAGGCATGACATGGCATACTACTGCAAGGTACTCCTGATTGATAAAACAAGCTGTACTTGCTGGCATGACTTGCAGTACAGAGCCCCTTCTTGTTTTTTAAACATTCCATAATTTGCAAGGCATAACAACGAGAAGACCTTCTTAATATGGGTCAATGAGGAAGACCACACCCGTGTCATTTCCATGGAGAAGGGTGGCAACATGAAAAGGGTGTTTGAGAGGTTCTGCAGAGGACTCAAACAGGTAAAACACATCCTTCATACAACAATTAAATAACATACCTAGAGTTGTCCAATAAAGCTAAAGGAATAGTTAACCCAAAAATTACATTCCTTTCTTAATTTACTCACCCATACATAGTTCCAAACCTGTATGAATTTCTTTCTTCTGGCGAACACAAAGGAAGATATTTTGAGAACAAAGAAATTCATACAGGTTTGGAACTACTTTGGTTTTTGAGTGAACTATTACTTTAATCCCATCCATCTGTTGTCTGCCTCTCTGTTGACAGGTAGAACGCTTGATTCAGGATAGAGGCTGGGAGTTTATGTGGAATGAACGTCTTGGCTACATCCTGACTTGTCCATCCAACCTGGGCACCGGCCTCAGGGCTGGAGTACACGTCCGCTTGCCAAAGCTCAGCAAGGTAATAAAAATTACCTTTATCTTATAGTGAAAGCTTTTGGTAGTAAGCTGTCTAATTCAAAAAAATGCCTGTAGGACCCTCGCTTTGGCAAAATCCTGGATAACTTGCGGCTGCAGAAGCGTGGCACTGGAGGTGTGGACACAGCTGCAGTGGGCGATACCTTCGACATCTCGAACCTTGACCGCCTGGGCAAATCCGAGGTAGGTCATTCAAAATCAATGGGAGTGGAGTTTTACAGGTACAAGGTTCTCAAACTTTGGTGTGACTTTTTACAAGGTGGAACTGGTGCAGCTAGTCGTCGATGGTGTCAACTACCTGATTGAGTGTGAGAAGAGGCTGGAAAAGGGCCAGGATATCAAGATCCCTGCCCCCATCCAACATTTTAGGAAGTGAGCAATACTCCTTTAATGAAGGATGGACCATGCAAGAGAAACACAGACACTCCTTCCACTAATCCCTAAACTGAAGGTCTTATATGTATAGAAAGCTCAATAAAATGAACCTTAATACTACAAATGCTTCTCTATTTCTTTGCAGCCACTAATATAATGCACACACAGCGAGAAACTGACAAAATCAACAAAAATGCTTGGCAGCAATGTAAAGAGCTTTTTAACGTCTGTTATAACAGCAACGTTCTAGTTTTGTAACATTGCTCGCTTGCAGTCACTGTGTAGACATCTTATGTTGCTGCCAGAAGCTTTTTACTCTAAAGTATTTAGCAGCAGGATGTTACTAACAATGTCAACACAGTTGCTCTGCTATCACAGACAGTAATGGGTTTATCATTACAAGGATCTAGGAACCCAGTGGCCAGACACATGACCTAAGCACTAAGTCAAACCAAGACGTTTTTTTCTCCCAGATTTCTTGATGACGAATGTTTCAATGTCACCTACTCTGCAGGTGAACTACTCTATATCTGATCATCTGAGGAGCTTGAGTAAAAAAAAATGCACAATGTTTTTCTGAACACAATCTTTCATCGATTGTAAAATGCAGAAACATCCAACCTTCTTTACACAATGATTTAAACTGTAATTAATTTAACGCCAGACATTGGCCTCCCATCGTTAGACAGACTAATCCAGTGGGGCTAATTTCTCCATTTAGAGCTGCTTAGTGCCGTATCTAATAATGCTAATCTTGGTTCTATACTTAAGAGAGAAGCAGGATGGGGGTAGGGGTAAATATGCGTGTGCTTCTACAAAATGGCTTCAGCTTCTTGGCTGTAGAAGACACTGAAAAGACACAGGCTATTCTTCGAGGGCCTACACGCAAGCAAAACAAATGTAACCAATAAAATAATTTACCATTTGATAACATCACTCTACTTTGGAATAAAAAAAAAAAATTGTCAATACAAGAAAATCAGTCAATTATAGGTTAAATGGTCTAATCGGCTTATTATACACTCCCTTGTCCTGAAAAAAATAATATAGAGAATACTATAACTTTTAAAATCTTACCAAGTGTGAAAAGCTGTAGGTATGACCGCCATTGCTGAAAATTATGAGTTTGATATCGTATTTTGATTAAAGTGCGAGCTAATGGCTAATTAGCAGTATCTGTCGTTTGTCCTTGCTCGGCACCCGTACAGTACTTTTGTATTTTGTTGTAATCAACTAACCGCATTGCAGCGAGCAATCCCGTAGTCTATAAGAAAACATATTTTAACAGAATTTCACAAATTGACCCGTTTACCTCGAAATGCCTCTGATCCAGTACTGTAATCTGAGCTTCTTCGTACTGGTTTGGCGGTTCGTTTCACGTTTTTTTTTTGGATCAGAAGCGTCAAACGCCCCCTAATGGTCATGATGAAGAAGCGCTTCATCGCTGGATGTGTGTTGGATTCCGCATGACAGGACCAAACAGGTTTTTTCTAGACCTAACCAAACAATCGGCTATTTTATACGAATTACATAATGCCTCAAACTAAGAAAAAATGCTTCCTTAAACCTTGACAACTCTAATTTAAGACAGTGATTGTATCACTATACTTGTGCATAAACTACTACTATCTACCAAATCCAGGAATCAACGAGTGTTTATTTCTACACGCAGTTAAAAAGGAAGGTTTAGTTTAGGAATTTAGTAACACCTTCGACTAGTTAAACACTTTACTATTAACTAGCTGCTTATTAAACATAACTGCCGTAACTACCACTGTACTATTATAAACAGAAAATGAGTTTATAATGAAAAATATTCATTAATAATATGTTCAGAGTAACCAAGAATTGTCTTAAAGAGATGCATGCGCGTCCCGGAAAGATAAATGATATTCAGTCAGAAACAAAGTCAAGTTTTGCTTTCCTTTTTATGACATCATAAACATTATATTGATGACAGTGACTAGTTTGTGATTCAGTGAGTTACAAACTGAGATTATGAAGAACATGAAACCTTATTCCACAGAAAACAGTGCATCCTAACCAAAAAAAAAAAAAAAAAAAGAAATATAAAAGAAACGTTTGCCACACACCTTTGACGCATTACGTGTTTTCATTCAACAAACTATTCGATTGGATTTCCTCAATGTCATAAATGTGAAAGTGAAACGACTTAACGTTATACTCTGGTTCACCGTAGTACTCTGCTACGAAAACAGTCAAAATTCATCACGCAGCAGATTACATGACCTGAACGCATCTCTGTGCAATTTAAGAACAAATTAAAAAGGAACAGCCTTTCCGCCCTCCTTCCCCAACCCCAAAATCTCGCCACTTCTATCGAGTTCTCATTCGCACGCTCCCCTCATCACGATCTCGACACGCTCCGACGCCCAGAGGCTGAGAAGTCACGGGTCTTTCTGCCGAAGGTGAAATGCGGCCGGGATGCTGGGACGCTCCACGGGGGGACCGAGAGCGAGGGCGGGCTGGCGGGGACTCGGATCGGGGGGGAAACGGTTTTGGAGGAGTGGGCAAAGGAGAACCGGGGGAAACGCGCCCACGCGATATCAGTCCACTGGCCGCTTCTCGCCATGTTTCTTTGTAAACTCTTCTGCGTTCTTAAAGAATTTTTTTCGGTCTTTTGAATATTCCTCTGCCAGGTCGGCCCTCAGCGGGTGTTCCGGTTGGGGGTCGTTGACGATGGCGATGAGAGACTGGATGACTAGTGACAGAAAGAGGGGGGGGAAACGTGTTTAATGCCGGTTTTTTTACGAAATTAAGGGCTCAGAGATGCGTGCCGTACCTTGGTCGGTTTTGGTCGCAGGTTTCCAGTTCTCAGCGCTTATAACCGGCAGACACACCTGACCCTTCTCGTCAATGTTCGGGTGGTAGATCTTGGTTTTAAAAGTGATCTTGGGTGGTTTAAAGGGGTATTCTGCAGGGAATGTGATCTCAATCCGGAAAGCGCCTTTGTCGTATGGAGGGTTGTCCTGGGAAAAAAAACAAAACAATTGGATATTTTTACGCATGCAATTAACGCAGAAAACACATTTGCATCCGATGCACACTCACGGGAACGATGAGCCCTTGCCAGGTCAGAATGTTCGACTCGTCCACCTGAATGTTGCGGAAATTTTTCATTCCAGACTTGCGGATTTCATCAAGTTCCTGTTAAAACACAGCACGTGAACGTACTTCTCAAATTGTTGAGATTTGGAAAAAAAAAAAAAAAAACCACAAAGCGAGAAGGAAATGCTTTCGGTTTCACCGCGGTTGTGTGAAAACTCACGTTTACAGTTAAAAGAAAATCTATAGTCAAACTTGCATTGTTAATTTATTATTTAAACCTGTTAAAATGGCACAAATTCACGCAGAAATACTGATAATACTGCTATTTTGATATCAATTTACAGGCTGCGTAAAAGCCCAAGAGTTTGAAGTACGAATGCAATCATTCAAAACTAAAAGAAGTGATACATTTATCAAAAATATACAATTAATCTTAGAGCGATTTGGTCAATTACAAATGTTTTAAAAGGAAAAACTTCCTGTTTCTCTTTCTTATAGTATCACGAATCAAACACTAAGACCGCGCAGAAAACCTGACCTGTTATATTAAACTAGCTTGTGTTCGTTACATTTCGATTTGATCACTATTTTGGATTTGATCTTACTTGATAAACTTACAGATAAGGTGATTTCTGTCTTATCTGCTAAACATCGTCTGTCAACGACAGCACTCTTTAAAAGACGTGCAAAAGTTTATTCTGAAGCAAACCGTCAGCTAGATTGAGCCAGGACATCGATTATCTTCTCTGAGCTTCATTTCACCGTTTATTTCCATTTTACGCGTAAACTCGAACTACTGCTAAGATCGTTAGCTTCTTCCTCATCATCCCAGTCGCATTTCACACCAGAGCGCTCTAAAGTTTCAGCTTTCGCCCCAACCCCGGTTCAAGTTCGCATTATGCCTATTCACGGAGGTAAAGCGAGTAAAATCTCTGTTTAGTACGCATTAAAGCTGATTTTTGGGAATATTTACCTTATGCAGTCGCCTGCTCGCCGCCATCTTGGATTTGTCTTTGCCCACAATGCAAAGCGCGCTGACTTCACCTCGGTCACTTAAAATAAATTAATAAAATTAATTAATATAATTTGTATTATTATTTATTTTAATTGCATTTTGTCGTGTTGTTGTCTAAACATGTCCGTATAGTTTTCATTCATTTTGAATTCAGTTTTAGTTATTTTACGACATCAAGTTAGTCTAAATGAAATGTTGGCTTGGCATCTAGGCGAAGAAGTTGTTATATTTCATTTATTTAAGTTAAAGTGTTCGTTGTTGTCGTTTTTGTTTTTAGTGTAAGTTAACCATAATAACCCTGGACAAATGTATAATTTCTGGAATAAATATATATTTTTAAATATTTATTTACAATATTTTTGAGCATTTAATTTGTGTGTATATATATATATATATATATATATATATATATATATATATATATATATATATATATATATATATATATATATATATATATATATATATATATATATATATATATATATATATATATATATATATATATATATATATATATATATATATATATATATATATATATATATATATATATATATATATATATATATATATATATATATATATATATATATATATATATATATATATATAAATATATACATAAAGGGACATATTCTTCACATAAAAGGTACAATACTCTGTTTATCTGAAAGTCCACTAAAAGGAGTCCACTAGAGGGTGTAAGAGCCCTTTAATGCTATCATTCTGACCCAAACACACTCTACATGTGACAGAACAATAATCACTCAACTGAGGATCAACTTAAGCCTGTTATTTTAGGCCACACATGTCTGCTTATTGTAGTAGGCATATATGTAATTAAAGAAACGTTTCCAAAGCTGACAGGAAAGAAATAAAATAAAATACCAGTGAAAGGAACGTCTTTCTTGGCCTGCACTGGGCCCTACTTCCTTTTTCTAAACTTCATTTCATAATGTTTAACGCAGTTTCACTTCTACTGCTGTAACGGATCCTCGGTGGAAATGTCTTTACAAACCTGCCGTTCTTGTTGGTCTCTCAAAACACCAGGGGCTTGAAAACCAGAAATACTCAGCAAGCCAATCAGTCTGGCCTCGGTCAGGGATAGAATGTTAAAATGAAGTTTGACTTTAAACGTTAAAAAAAATATATAACCACTCGAGCAAAATGAATTGTTTTGCCAGTAAAAACTCACTTGTATTCACTAAGAGCTCTTGTCATTTAATTTCTAAACGAATATTATTTTTTGGATCCCAGATGTATAACCTCGCAATAACGTGACAGAGCTTTTTAACTTAGAAATGTTCAATTATGTGAAATTACAAGAAAAAAAAAACGTATGCACCCTTAATATCAAAATCACACGTTTTTTCATTAAACATAAAAGACATCAACATCAAGAAGCATAGCTTATTATAGCTTATTATAGGCTATACTTATAATATATATATATATATATATATATATATATATATATATATATATATATATATATATATATATATATATAATATTTGATCTGTAGAATATTGACATATTTAGTCATATATATATATATATATATATATATATATATATATATATATATATATATATATGACTAAATATGTCAATATTCTACAGATCTAACTGTAGTGACTCTATCAAACCCTTGAAGTTCACTGAGCTGAATAATGACACCATTGTCCTCCGCACAGCTTTAATTGATTTAACTTTGCATCATTAACAGTTACTTTCCTGTTCAGCTGTTGCGTGAAGCGCTACGCAGAGTCGACTAAACGCACTGCAGCTATTTCAAATCGTTTCGGGGGCCGTTTTGACCCCTCCGAGTTACAAGTGGGCTTATAAAAAGTACAAATACCCCATGCGCGTTTCGTTATAAAAAAAAAGCGTGCAGCTGATATGGCGCATTAGAAACGATAGCGGCCCCTGAGTGAGCGTGATGGAGACACACGCGCACGCACGCGCGCGCATACACACACACACACACACACACACACAGTAGCATTTGGATTGCAAATGTGGCAGCAGCAGTGGCAGGTCATGGCACGTTACACCATCTCAGCAGCAGCCCTGGGCTGTTTAGGCAAATGAGAGTGTGTGGCTGGCAGAGGCAGGGCATTTACCCTCTCTCCCCCTCTCTTTACTGCCTCTTATTCAAATTTGGGTCAGGGGTGAGGATTTCTCACGTCACACAAGCTTGCAGGCAAGATGGCGCTCGGAAAGCTGTGAGATGCGAAAACAGAATGACTGTTTGAAGAGCTCCCGTCGACGCATTAAGGTACGGATACTTCGCCGTCGCGTGCGCGCTCGCTTTCGCGTCGCGAGGGGAAGCGTGCGCGCGATGCCGCGGGGCTTCGCGAGGGGTTTCTCGCGCCGGTTTATTTTAAAGAAACACTGATTCCTCCGGCGCACTGCTCTTATCGCGTGCCCACCGGGCTTTTAACGCACGCACAGCGCGAGCGCAGCCTGGCAGGGGCAGATACGTGTGTTTTTAATCGAAAGCGCCGTACCTGTTTCGGCGTGGCGCGTGCAAGTCATCGAACGCGGCGTTTAAAAAGGCGAAATACCTGCGTGCTGCATCTTTATGGTGGACAAAAAAAAAAAAAGATTAATCGCCACCTTGATAGCAAAACCCGATCAGTGGCCCTTTATGTGGCCAGCATTCCTGTCTCACCCCTCCCTCGGTGTGTGTTTTACCTTTAACGTGTATAATGCTCATATTGAATATTTTTGCATCGTTAATGCACGCGCTAACTATCGCTTTTAGCGTTCACGATGCTCTTATATAATAGCCTTTTCCATGGGTGAAGATGCCCCGATGAAGATTTTATGGCATCGGTGCTTGTTTCATCAGATACACAAAAGCAAACCTCTGTTTATGAGAGTAAAGCTGGTTTTCGCTGGTATCTGTTGAGTGCTTTCTGCTTTGTTGGTGTGCTTGTGTTTCATTCGGATCACCATGGCTAGGTTGCATTATGAGCCAACGTTGCATTATTGGTTTGTTTTATTTTGTGTCATGCAAACACGAGTAACTTTTCACCCAACGTTGTGGTTTTATGCTGCAGTTCGTATGAGAAAGTATATTTTTGGGTGTTGTGACAGCTTACCATTGCTTCTGTCACTGTAGTTCGGCAAGCAGTGCAATGATTTAGTATTTATTATTACTTTTGTAGGTTTGTTTCTAAAAAAAATATCCTAGGTGCTGTGTTGTTTTGCATTATTAAGTGCATTAAGTGCTTTTGTGGTTGCAGTCGTCATGGCTCTCGTTGTTATTTAAATGATGCATAAATGTTATAATAAATTATTTTACTTCTATATCTTGAGGAGAGCTTGAAGGACCCTTTTAATCTCATGCATTTTAATGGGCTGGGGGAGGGGGCTTGTTTTACAGTGGTTGGTGGGTTTAGATCAGTGCCACGCCATTAAAGTAACTCCCTTTCTGGGTGACAGTTTGCTTGAATGAGACGTGGAATTACTTTTAGCCAAAGATATGGCCATTTTGTGTGAGGAAAGCCTGTCGGGAGTCTTGTGCGTGCTGCCGTGATGAATGTTTTTAAGGTAAGCAAACCAGCAGATGCACGCTCTGATGTTTAGGTCCATGGTCCAGCGAGGCTTATCTTTAAACCGTAGAGCTTGCTTCCAAAATGCTTCTCGATGGGCTCGGGCTGGCCTTGTCGTAATTGTTTAGCTGTCCTTTACAAAGGTCAGAGAAAACGAGAATAAAAGATGTGTTTAACAGATGTAGTGGCATTCATGTTAAGATCTAATCAATACTCGTATGAAAGGCAGCTCAGGGTTTCTGCTTTGAATAATGCAGATGATCGGATCTATTGAGTGAGCGGGGCGGGAAAGGCGCTTGAAGACAGTTTATTTAGAGTCGTTATCATCGAGAAGATCGTTATGAATGGTGTCGTTGGTTTGCATTTAGAGTGAAATCTTATTTCACACACATTTGTATCGCTTTAAGAGCAGCTTGGTCTTTTCCTCCCGTCCTTCGTGAAATTTATGATGTTTCTGACAGCTTTTATCTGTTCATCAAGTCCTGTCCTAGTCTGGTTGCGTAATAATGATGGTTTTACTTATTTTTTTTTAAATTCCCTTTGTGTTTTATAACAGAAAAATGGCTCCAAACCTTGTTTTAAATGTTTTAAGTAAGTTCTGTTTCTGTTCTTCACCAGAATATAGGTTAACCTGTATTTGTTTGTTTAGTTGAACCCTTTTAATCCAGTTTAGATGTGCATGCGTTGTGTACGTGTTGCTTTAAGGCATCAGCCCATGTCTGAAATCTTGTCTAACATGCTTGGCATGTTTATTGACTAGATCCTTTTAACCTGGAACCTTTTAACCACTTCTTGGGCAAAACAGACATTACATGATTGTGTTGGGATGTTGACCAATGCAATGATTTATCTGTGAGGGTTGTTCCAGGGTTGCCCAATCTGGTTGAGTGGTTGTTTTCGTGCCAGATTCCCTAATTTGTGATTTCCGTTAGAGAAATATCAGGCCTACTTTTTAAGCATTTTGGGTGATCTTCGTTTTCTGCGATTTTAATTTTTTTTCATTTAAATGTAAAAGTGTGACATTGATAGAAGTGCATTCGAAACGGGTTTGTCTGTAGGCACTGTGAGTCTGGTTTCTCAGGTATTCCGCAACTTTTAGCCCGGCCCACATGTGACATGCGCATGAACCCAGATGCACTTTTAGTTTATCCACAAAATACAGCAGTGCGTGCCTGGACAAATGCAAGAAATGTCCTTTTTGGTTTCAAACGGTACGACGTCATTTGAAATGATCAATAGTGTAGTCGTAGTGCAAGCTGACTTCGTCAGAATTGATTTCATGTGTGATTCTGGTCTTTATTGTGCATGGCTTATACCTTCATGTAGTGAAAATTGGAACACTTTGTGATGTTTCCGATTACAGACTTAATAGTTGAATACAGACAGAAGCTAGTCTGGTCTCTGCAGTTGTTTTGTCAGATGATTTCGTGCTTGCTTTTGGGCTAGAAATAAAATCCCAGCCTTCATTTAGCACAAATAGGGCATAACATTGAATGGAAAGCACACGGGCAGTGGATGAAGGCCTTGAAATCTTCAGATAAGAAGTGATATTGTGTTATCTCTTAGTTGAGGTCGTTCATCAGATTATTTGGATCAGGTTTGCTTGGCTTCCACGTTGGCTCGGATCTCTTGAGGCTGGTGGTTACAGTAAGCACTTAGATCTTAATGTCTCTAGGCACAATCTACAGAAGTGTCTCTTATCAAGTTAACCTACCAGATGTTATTAAAACCCAATTTGCAGCAGTGTTTTGAGAGATTTTGGTCACCTTTAGATCATCACTCAAAAATTCAGGCACTTTAAAAGCGTTTATGGTTGTCCTTTTTTCTTAATTTGCTGTAGATATTATACGTTGATGCATCTCATGAATAATGCTTTGTTTTTCCAGTGCTCTCCTTCATAAGAGCAGAAGTGCTCTGTGTTTTTTTATGGCATTAAGACAATAAAATCAGGGCCCCAGGGGTCTGTGCCACCGGATAAGCTTGTTTATGAGGTTAAGCGCAGTCCTTGCCAGACTTGTTTACCCTTGTTGTTACTGGCCGCTTTTGCACTTTGACTTTTTTCTGACTACAATCTCTCTGATTAGAGAAGTTGTTTCATCTCTGGGACGGGACTGTTTTTTTTTTTTTTTTTTTTTGTGGAGGGATCGGAATGTCAGCAGAGCAATTGAAAGACCAGCAGCATCTTATCAAGGCTTGTGTGCAACTTCTAGATAAATGCATTTCTTAAACGTCTTTTGTTTTTGAGCAGTGGGTTTTGGTGCTATCAAAGTTTGCCCAAACAGCGGTGGTTTAAGGTTATCTATGCAGTTCTTTGACTGTACTCCTGTGCTTGAGGCCTATAAATACCCTGAGAGATGGTATCATGCGATAGGGTTTGGTTTTGGGGCAGGGCATACTGGTTTTTATGAGAAGTAAATGGATACTGTCATTTTGAAAATTTCAGCGTTTGGGAATGTATGGATTGCGAAAATGAATCTTAAAATAATCAGCAGTTTTTTGCTTCATAATGAAGGATGAAATAGCTAAATATTAAACTCTAGTTGTTTATTTTTTTTTTTAACAGTTTTTTTTAGAATAGCAATTTTTTTTGCCTTTTTTATTTATCACATTGGCGGGATTTAAATATCTTGTCAAATTCATTACATCTTTTTTTACACCTTCCTGAGTCATCATTAGTACTACGTTTAGCGGTCTTAAACTGACAATTCTGCTGACATATTGCTTTCCTGATCACAATATTGGTTTTGGCTCAGTTGTACACTGACATCATGAATTAACTATAAATAGTTAATCTCAGATAGACTGACAACTGATAAATATTCAGCATGGTGCATAATCAGATCTGTAGTGTTTTTTAGGTCTATTTTAAGCTTGGTATTATTATGGATTTTGTTGAGTGTAATATGCTTTTGCATTAATCCAGTACAAAAAAAATTGTTTTCAGATGGGTGTTCCACAGGGTGTTCCACATTTGTGTTGTTAATTGTTCATAAACAAGGCATTGAATAATCACGACTCCGTGAATGTGAAAATGTTTGAGCATTGTGCAAAGGTAAATCTTTCTCTCTCTCTCTCTTTTTTTTTTTCTTCTCCCCATTGACACACCAGTCTCGGCTGGTCTAAGTGGCAGAAACCTTGTTTGCCGCATTACAAAGATTCTGCTGCAAGCCGTGGCCTGTTCATCCAGTGGAAAGGGTGCTGGTTTACCTGTTTCCCACCACACCCTTGGTGATATCCCAGCTCAGGTTTCAAGCTGTCTGTCACACAAGCTAGTCGGTGACGTCCACTAGCCTTTTTCACCCAACCCCCATATGACAACAAAGGGACTGACCCTGGAGGCTGGCATTAATGACTGCTGGCAGGAACGTTAAGCCTTAGTGGACGCCCTCAGAAGAAAAGAAATTGTGTTACTGTTCAAGCCTTTTATCCCTTCTCTGCTTTTAGCTGAAAGTTGAGAATTTGTACACACTTCATGAATACGATGCCAGCTTGTGCATGCTATGAGAAGGCCTTTTTCTTAAGAGTTTATTTAAGACTTGTTTATGTGTAATTGCTTGAGCATAAGCGTTTTGTGCTTTCCAGTTCATTCCTGTTAGCATATAGATGAGCTCAAAGCTATGTGTTCAGTTCACTTTTAGCAGCTTTGCACATTTAATGGTTACACTCATTATTTGTTAGTAAAATGTGACTGATGTAGCATTGCACAGGGTTTTGTCCAATTAGATTCACTTTACAAGAATGACCCTCCCACTGTGATTGGTCAGGAAGTAGCATTAGCTGTGTTGTAACTATTGCCTGTTTACAAATAAGGATTGGGTGCTTCAATATACCACACCCAACTGAGAAAACAAAACTAGAAAATCAAGTGTCAGTAAAAAAAAAAAGGTCACTTGGTATGAACTTTCTAGTAAATATTTGCTGTAGCTCATAAAACTGTTTTGTTTGTTTATTTATTATGATGTATAAGTGTTTCTTTTTTTTCTTTTAGGTTTCATAGGTGAAGAAAAAGAAGTTGGAAATGGAATTGCCAAATCATGCCAAACAATTGCTGCTGCAGCTAAACCAACAAAGAGCCAAAGGTTATCTGTGTGATGTGATCATAGTAGTAGAAAATGCCCTTTTTCGGGCCCACAAGAACATCCTGGCAGCCAGCAGTATCTATTTCAAATCCCTTATCCTTCATGACAACTTGATTAACCTCGACACAGACATGGTCAACCCGTCGGTTTTCCGACAGGTTCTGGACTTCATTTATACTGGCAAGCTTTTGTCATCTGATCAGTTTAGTGACCACAATTTCAATGCCCTTCTAACGGCAGCAAGCTACCTCCAACTTCATGACCTAGCTGCTCTCTGCAGGAAGAAGCTCAAGCGTAATGGGAGATCCCTTCTTAATAAACCAACCACACCTACCAATGGAAGAACGTCTAGGAACCAAAGGCTGTCCTCTACACCTGTAACTCCAAACCAAATGTCAGGGTTAAAAGACAGTGAGAAGACAAAGAGGCATGAGGAACTACTCAAAGAAGACTTGTCTGAGGACGAGATGTTTGTGAGAAACACCCACTGTGCAACCTCAGCAAATTCGCTCAGTCCCTCAACGAGTAAGAATGGAAGCAATGGCAGTTGTGGCATGCAGGAACTCGGCCTGGACCTTTCCAAGAAAAGCCCCTCAGGGAGCACAGCCACTGAAGAAGTAAGTCCCAGCAGCATCCCACAAGAATCACCTCAATCTGCCTCAGAATCCACAGCCAACAGTGCCTCATTTGATGAGAACACCAACACGCAGAACCTCACCGCTGGAGAGCCCATGGAGTTGGGTGGAGGAGAATGCGAAGAGAGCCAACCACCTCCGGATGTCGAACAGCATAAAAGTTCCCGGCAGGTCGCCCGGCAGAGGCGGCAAGCCAAGAGTGAAGGCAACAAGGGCGAAGATGCAGAGCGAGGAACTTTACCCAACGGAGTTGCCAAAAGATTGAACGTGGCTGGGGAGAGGCAGCCTGTTGGAGGAAATGGAAAATCCGAAGTATCCTTCCAGTGTAAAGATGATGAGGAAGGTTTAGAGAACGGACAGGAGCAAAGTGAAGAGAGTGGACAGAGCGAGAGTGAAGGTGGGCGGAATAGCGCCAATTACGTCTATCGCCAGGAAGGCTTTGAGCCTGCCCTTGGCGACAACCTTTACGTTTGCATCCCCTGTGGTAAAGGCTTCCCGAGCTCAGAGGAACTGAATGCCCATGTGGAGACCCACACAGAGGAAGAGTTGTACATCAAAGAAGAGGATGATGATTCCTATCCAAAGGAAGATGAAGTAGAAGCGGAGGACTTGTCTTCACAAATAACCCATGTCCATGGTGCCGAGTCGCGTCGCTTCAGCTGCTCGGTCTGCAACAAGAGCTACAAAGATCCGGCCACTCTTCGACAACACGAGAAGACCCACTGGCTCACCCGTCCCTTCCCCTGCAACATCTGCGGCAAGATGTTCACCCAACGTGGCACCATGACCCGCCATATGCGCAGCCACCTGGGGCTGAAGCCATTCGCCTGCGAGGAGTGCGGTATGCGCTTTACCCGCCAGTACCGGCTCACGGAGCACATGCGGGTTCACTCAGGTGAGAAGCCGTATGAATGTCAGCTATGTGGGGGCAAATTTACCCAGCAGCGAAACCTCATTAGCCACCTACGAATGCATACCTCCCCGTCATAAGCCAAAGACACCTTGAACAGGAGACCCTCAGCAAAAAGAGTCAATGCACACCTCTTCCTTTTGAAGTACACTGCAAGGAGCCGATAACCCAAAGCAGGATTCTCTTCTGCTGTTAATTACAGGAGGAGCCTTTCAAACAACGAGCCCCAACAATGGAAAGAATAAACCAATCGGTATGAGTTTATGGGCATATGATTTTTTTTTTTTTCCTTTTTGAATTTTGCTGTGAATGTAAAGCAGGGGTACTGATGCTGTTGTATGATTCCTTGGAATATTGTGACCACTCTCAACCACTGCAATCCATGCATTGCTTTAACAAGTCCATGTGGTCTGTCTGATTGTTTAGGGCTTTTTTATTTTTATTTTTTTGGGTATCCCAGTGTTACGTCCTCCTTGCCTCTAGGGGAGGAATATTCCTTCTTTCTGTTCTTGGTCCTTGATAAAGCATCAATCTTGAGAGTTCTTGTGGTATATTATATGTAAAACTCTCAGCAAGGTTTGGGCTTGTACTGACCAAGTCATTCTACATACAAAGGTTCTAATTCTCTGAAATGTCTCCTAAGGGTCTCAAAGATAGTGTTGTCAGACATGCAAGATGGCTTGTCTGTCGTCATTTTAAGTGGTGTTTCATAAAAGCTTTGTGCATCCAACCAAACATTTCCCAGTATACCTACTCGGCACATCACATCCATTGGCTTCATTCTAGGTGTAGCTGGAAAACAGGGTCTTTGTAAGTTTTGTAGTGAATCTGTGAGCAGATTTATCATGGATATACCCTAATGTACCCTGCACCTACATCTGGATGCAAGCCAGTGGCAAAGTGGTGACGAGAGGCCATGGGCATCTTTTTTGTCGTTTACTCGCATAGTATATAGGGGTTTACTCTCAAAGAAAAGCCAAACTTAAAGGTACTTGTTTTTAGGTTTCTTTAGATAACTTATTGATATGCTTCTGTGAATGTTTTAACTGGAAGTTCTTTCCTTTTTATTTCCTTGGGATCAGAGAGGGTTGGGTTGGTTTGGGTGATGGGTTGGGCAGGATTCGTTTTAGTGATACTGAACTTAAGAAATTCTGTCGGTACTGTTATTTTTCACTTTTTTTTTTTTTTTTTTTTTTTTTTGATTATGTATTTTCCCTTCACTGAACAAGGCGAGCCGGAACGGTCTCGTCTCATTGCTACCTCTTAATTAAGAACAATACATTAATTGGAACTATGGAGGTCTCTAAATATAGATGTATAAAGTTTGCTGAGGCTTTCAAAGTAGTTGTAACCTGCCCAACAACAAAGGTTTTAAGTTCTAAAAGCATTAATGTAGAGTATAGCTTCTTCGGGCGCATGTATTTAAGGTATTGAGAGTTTTATGTCAGAGAAATCCAAAGAAATTTAATATTGGGGAGAATGGCTTACCAACAAACGTTTCCTGTAGAATATCCCTACCAAAGTTTTTTTAGATTTGCATTACAGGAGGTAAGGATGTACTTTTGTCTTTTAGTTCTTGACGAAGAGCAATGTAGTGGGATGTTAGTTTGTACTTGACATTTTACTAAAAACCAATGAACTTCTTCTGGTGGTTGGTGGGCCGCTGGCTTTCCGTTTTTTGAAGTTTACAGTAGTTTTTCAAGAATGTCTTTTGGATTCTTTCTTTGTCTGCAGAGAGACTTTGAAGAACTTCAGAAGGACTAATTGATTTTTAGTTCAGACCAAGAGAAAGAACTGCATAGCAAGTGTCGTAGGTTCTTGTGTTACATGTCGACCACACTTGGAAAGCTTACCGAATGAGGAGGAATTGATGCACTGGATTGCTTATTAGCCATCGGCCCTAAATAAAACCTTGTTCTAAAACCATGCGTCAAGTAAAAACCATTATCGTTAACTCATTCGAGGTATTATGTAAAGTATGCATGTTGATAAGAATTTAAGGTTATTCAAAACGCTGGTAATTGTGTCGGGTGAATGTTACATGATCAGTGTTGGGTAGACGCTGATGCATGTATTTATAGTTCAGTGCTGAATTCTTTGCTGCCATCTTCATTTCATAACTCAGTTACGGATAAATTATTTCGCCAATCCCAGTGTATCACATTCCATGAATAATTCTTAGCCTTCTTAATGTAAAAGTCTTAATGGCATTCCTTTTTTTGGGAGGGTATTTTTTTCCTCTGGTTCTTTCTCCAAAGTCTTGTGTTTGGGCTTGCTAAAGATGAACTTTGGGGTGCAGCTATAGTCGCGTTCACGGAGCAGTGTTTACAAACGCCTTTTTCCTGGAATTCTTTCGGTCTTTAATTTGCCAGCTAAAACTTTGTTGTTGTTTTTTTCATTTATTATTCAAGTCAGTGTACTGTGCGACTCCATTTCATTTAGACGCAGTATTCATGCGATTTCAGCACAGCACCAAAGCTAACCAAAATAGCCAGTTATACTTTAACCCAATGCAAGTCACCAAAATGTCTTATTTTCTAAGTTGTGCACATCTTGGATGTTAGATTTTGTTTTGTTACAGTATAAGTGTGCTCTGGCGTTGATATACACCTCAACTCAGGGAGACTTTTTAAATGTTTTAAATATTTTTTTGGTTGTCACATGTACTGAACAGGATTCCAGGAAAAGGTTCCCATTGATATCTTGCTAATTTACGAGCACTTAATTCGAATACCATCAAAAAAACTATTTCTTGGGTGATGCGAGGCTCTGTTGTCGATTCCAGCGTTTCAGACTATAGCTGAGAGAACCGGGAGAGCAAGAAAAAAAAAAAAAAAAAAAAGGATGACAAAGTTTCAAACTGTGACAATAATGTTTCTACTTCAAAGCTTCAGGGATAGTTCTGCATATTTTGAAATGCGGAGCTTTCGACTACATTTGTAAGACTGTGTCAATACTGTGTCAATTTCTGTATTTTACTGATGAAAAGCAAAACACTAGTTTCCTACGAAATAGATTTTACGAGTGTGTTCCCATTTCAAAACGCCTTCAAAAAAAAAACCAACAAAAAAAACAAAAACAAAGCCAGAGATGTACATGGAAGAGTTTTACTTAAGTTCTAGAGTGTTTTTGGAAAAAAAAAAAAAAAAAAAAGAAAAAAAAACCAAGCATTCTAGTAAGCGCAAAATGTATAAACGAATAAGATGAAAGCTCATACCCAAATTTTCTGACTATTTTCTAAACCAAAGCACATTTTGAATGATTGATTGATTGATTGACGGCTTGTCTGACATTTAAAGATACTTGTGTATAATATCTCATTGTTTACATAAACTCTTTACAGTCATAGACCTCAGGTGAGGGGAGGCCAGTTTGAACCTGCTTCTGTGTAGGCCGCCGTCTTTAAACGAATCGTAACCGTGTGTCTTACCCTGTGAACGTAGCCGCATGCTTTTGACTTGGATGGGCTGCTACTTTTATTGATCTGCGATTGGCCCTTTAAGATGTGCCGAGACATCCCTTCTGAAAACCATGTTGTCGACATCATTTTTATGAATCTGCTGCTTTTTTTTTCTTTTCTTTTTTTTTTATGTAAATACGCATGAATAAAACTACATACACATTTACCTCAAAGTAACTTTTTAGAACTTGCTGCATATATATAGATATATATAAATATAAATATATTTTATTATTATTATTTTTATTTTTTTTTGCATCATCTCTCTCTCTTTTAGCTTTAGTTTTTAAAAAATGTGTTGTATGTATTTTGAGCTGCCTGTTTTTGCTTTTTTTTTTGTTTTTATTTTTTTTTCTTTTCTTTGTCCGCAAAAGAAGCAACTTAAAAACCGACTGGCCTCTCCTCCATCTACATTGGTGCAAACACTTACTGACAGTGTTCACTTTTTTTATCAAATGTCTATTGTCAGTGATGAATGTATTTATTTGTTCGATCCTGTTTTCACTTTTTAAGCGTTCACTTTGGCTGAGACGATGTGTCTTCAGGGTCTATTCTGTTGTAGTAAGCTGAGAGGTACATAAAAAAAAAAAAAAAAAAAAAAAAAAATGACACAAGGCATAGATCATTTTCAAACCTGTGAAGACGTAGACATGAGGAATGTATTTCTCCATGAAGTGTCCATCATAAAGGATGTATCCCACATCATTTTTTTTATTTTTATTTTTTTGTTCTAATCTTATCTCACTCGAAGCATGCATGTGCTCTGGATCATGTGTTTCCTGTCACGGTCACTTGAAGGCTGTTTGTCGATTTTTAAATGTTCTCTGTCTGTACGCCTCTGCCCGCCGATACAGGAAGGGACCTTTTAGAATTATGTCAAAGGCATTCAAGCTTATGTTTTCCGTACTGAAAGCTGCCGTGTTGTTGCTCGCTGCGATTCAAGGCTGCCGGTCGATTCCATTTTTTTTTTTTTCCTTTAAGGGACTTTTATTTGCAAATGCCCAACGGAGCCAAAGGTTTTTCCTGAGAAACGCTCTCATCTCATTTTTTTTTTTCTCTCCACTGCAAGACCGCATCTTTTCAAGCTTTATAAAATGCACTTTCTAAGTTCTCACCGAGGTCCTATACGCAGGCGTTTACATCGTATCGGTTATTCGCAGATTTACTTAGCTTTAAGTAAACGCAAAGATTAAAACTCACACTTGTTTGCTGCTAATGTGTAGTTCTGTCCGATTCTACATATCCCAAGATAGTATTATATGTTGCTTTTGTTGAGCGTAACTGGTAAGTTTTAGCGACCTCAAGTTACCAAACCAACCCAAACTAACTAAACCAAAGCCAGATTTACAAGCACGTGCGTAGCAGGTGGGCATGTTTCCCATACGTTTTTTACTTCTATCGCTAGCCTGGTCTAATTTAGCATTCCGATAACTTTATACGCGGATTGATATTTATTTTCATTCTGAATGAGAGCAGGACATTCGAGGGGGAAGGCGGACAGCAGGAGCGTTAGTTCAGCGCACTTGTGAACGAAGGGAAGTCGCTCTCGATGAACGTCGGTTGGAACTGCCGTCGTGTTTTTGGTCAGCCTTGAACGCGTCGCGCGGACAACACGGCGGTTTGGCGTTCCTCAGAGAGCTTGTATTCAGGTCAGAGCTACATGCTGCATGCAGCTCGAATTCTGTCTCATGTGAATAAAACACAGTGTACAGAGCTCATCTCACGTTCACGGTCTTAATGTACAGCTACGAGAAGTCATTTTAGAATCTTTTCATTAAAATCTTGATCAAAAAACACTGGGTTCTCTGTGTGTCCTTGTGTGCTCGAGTTCCTCTCTTCCTTTTTAAGATCGCTGTGAAAAGATTTCTTTTTGACCTTGTCTGTGGGAAGTTACGATCCCGTCCAATCTTGACCACGCGAAGTCCGTTGGATGGATTTTGGATTTTTTTTTTTGTTGTTTTAGGGATAAATCCATGCAAGTGCTTTAACAAATGTGGTGTGGTATCCTATTTTGTGTCCATTGTTTAACATTTTTAATGAAATGTGTAATTTAGTTCAATTGTAAGTATGCTTTTACGCTTTGTTTTGCTTTTTAAAGTTGGTGCAAATTTTTTTTTTTGATGCGATTTTTCTTTATGCAATCATCTTGACCGTGCAAAGCAAGGAAATCTTTAGCATTAGATTATGACTTTTATTTTTCATTTTTCAAAAATCCAAGCACAGGAATCACACGGGTTAAAATGACAAGTTGATCAAATTAATCATTTAATTTTAAGAAGCAATCCATGTGGGTGCTGCTTATTCTTCTCATGCCCTCGAAGAGCCCCGCGTACTTTTTGTTTTAAGTACTTTTAAGTGGAATCACTTTTTGTAATCCAGTGTTTCAACTCTTTTGTTTCAAATTAACATGATGTATGCAGTGATGCATGAAAAGGATTGTGCCTGGATTTTTTTTTTCTCCCCTGCAAAGAAAATATGCAAGTAATGAGTAACCAGGAGTTAAACTGCCTAAAGATAGCAGTCTCGATGATGGTTTGGTTTTGAAATGGGTGCAAAAAAAATTGACTTGGGTGATTGGCTATATTTCTGACCTTCTTTGTACAGTCATGCTCCAATAGTTCAACTTCAGGCTTGATGCAACCATTATCCATACAATGATGAAAAACAAAATGCAAGCAGGAATTAAGCAGATGATGGATAACTAGAAGTTGACTAAAAGTGTGTGTGTATATATATATATATATATATATATATATATATATATATATATATATATATATATATATATTATTTTATTTTTATTTTTATTTTTCTAACAAAAAATATGCAGCGCCTCATCTTCTTGTTAGTGCTCCATTTACATCCATTAGAAGTTTGCTGCATTTAAAATAGCTTTTTAATTTGTTTATGCACATTTGTAACTCAATATGTTGTCTGGTTCAAAAGAAAAGAAGATGCAGGAAAATACCGGTGCATACGGGGAAAAATCCAGAGACTGGAATCATGCACGTATCGCGTAACTGTTTTATTTATTATTTCAGTTATTTTACATGTTTTCAGAAAGATTATGCTTTAACGCAAAAAGTGTTACCCCCCCCGCCTTCAAAAGTTTACTTTGGTGCTCCGTATAATGTATTAATTTATATGCATCATTCATCGAACCGAGGGTCGCATTGAAATGATTTTCTGTTAATTGTAATTCCAGGTTCGGCGCTCTATTCGCGTTTAAAGCAAATGCACTTGAGTTTCTGCAGCGACCAGAGGTGAATGCTGCGGGACGTGTTGCGTCGTTGAGACCAGGGGGTCACCGATGATTAATGACGAGAGGGCGAGAGAGGGAATCGGGCAACCCCACCCACCCCTCCCCCAGCCGGGCTCTAACGGGCCGTGGCACAAGGGGTCCGTCTGCCATCTGGGAGCCCCTCTCGGAGCTTCACCAATCAGAGGACGGCTCGGCCCTTTTCTTTCCCCTCTGCCTGGCCCTCCGCTCGGCATTCTCGGGGCCATTTAGACCGGCCCTCCTTTTGTTCCCCCTCCAGGCTTGCCAGTGTATGTCAAGAGGCCAGCGTGCACCTCCCTACCCCGGGGGAAAAGAGGGTTGGCATTTTTATGGTCCTTGTGTGGCTGATTCTACGGGGCCATTAAGCCCCGCCTCAAGTGGTGTCACATGCCAAATGACCCTGAATGGGGTCAGTTTCAGGCACAATGAGTTGTATGTTGATGCCGCCTCCCCCCGCTCGGCCCGTCTGCTAAGTATAGATTAACTATAGACACATCTGCGAGGAGGCAAAATCACATGCAGATCTCGCAGGAAGCCCTTAAATGCATGAAAGGCCTTTCAGCGTCTAATGCCCATGATCGCGGCATCTGCTGCCCGATGCTAATTTGAATTCGAAAACTGGTTAAGGCGAGCGGGACTGTTGCTAGAGGTCGTGGTTCGGGTCGGTGATTGGAACCAACTCCTGCGAGGTGGTATCACGGCTGATAAGGCCTATCTGGAGACTCGGGCCATCAGGAAACCACACAGCCACGTGTTTAAACTGGGTTGATTTTTCAGCCACAACATAGTAACAAACCACATACTCTAAAACGCAGAACACCACACAGGAACATTTTAAAAATATGCTGGCAACTGGCTAAAAAAACAGGTTCAGAACAGCCTGCTGGCTAAAAACGTTTTGTTGCAACCATATAAAAACATTTTTTAAACGCATGTAATCTCATGACACCTTGATTTAAAAAGAAAAAAACATTCCAGCCACAACATAGACGCTAAAACAAATCAGATCCATGTTTTTAGATACATACTGGCTAAAACGTTTCAGAACACCTTAGCAACCAGATAGCAACATTTTAAAAAATATTCAGAACACCAAAGAAACTGCATGGCAACTGGCTAAAAACAACCCAGGTTACCATAGCAACCTTTTAGATGCTGGCTAAAAACGTTTCGGAACACCTTAGAAACCATATAACAACATTCTAAAAAATATTCAGAACACCAAAGCAACCACCTAGCAACCGGCTAAAAACAACCCAGGTTACCATAGCAACCTTTCAGAAACGGGCTAAAACAATTAATTATTTAATAGAATGTAAGTTTATTTGAACGTTTGTTATTGTTTAGCGTTATTTATTTGAATGTTTGTTTATTTGTACTTTTAATGAAGATTTTTTTTTTGCATTGACAGTTTGTTTTAGGTTAGTGTTATGTGAGCTTTTGAAGATGAACGTCACGTTGAATATTTGTTCTCTTTTTAGCGTTATTTATTTGAACGTTTGGCGAAGAACGCGACGTTAGCCATTTATCGGTTAAGTGATATTTATTTTAGCGTTTGGTGAAGAGCGTGTCGTTGAGTGTCTGTTCTTCTTTAGTGTCATTTAATTGAACGATTGGTAAAAAGCATCAAACGGAATGTTTGTTCTCTTTGTTTTAGTTTGATTTATTTGAACGTTCACTTGAACTTTTAGCGAAGATCGCTGTTGTTCCTTTTTGTTTAATGTTGGGTTTTTTTTTGTTTTTTTTTTTTTGCTTTGAAGACGAACGTCCCAAAAGGAGCAAACCTTCAACACGGTGGTCTTCACCAAAAGTTCAAACAAACGAAACCGTACTAGAAAATAAACGCGGACGAAATGCTCTTCGCCAAAACGTTCCAATAAACGAAACGAAAGCCAAACTTTCCACTCGGAAGTTATTCGTTCGAACGTTTGGTGAAGAGCTTAAACGTTCGTCCTCGTAGCCCTGGCGTTATTTAGTTGAACGTTTGGCGACGTTGACCGTTTCAAGTGATATTTATTTTAGCGTCCGGCGAAGAGCGTTTGTTCTCGGCGGTTTGCACCAGGTGTCTGTTCAGCAGTACAGCAGCTGCCCCTCCAACCCTGGATTAATGCAGGACAGAGAGGGGGGATACACACGAGCCCGTCTCGTCCGGCAGAATCCAGTCTATTCTTCTCTTTCTTTCTTTCATTCTTTCTTTCTTTCTTTCTTTCTTTCATTGGGCTGAATGTAATGGCACAGACTGCCAGGCTGACAGAGCAACGGCCCAAAAGAAACGGCCCTACAGGTGGTGGGCACTGCGCGAGTTTAGCATATTGATCCTTTCACATGGACTCGTACAGCAGCCTCTCAGAGAGAGAAAGACGCTCTATTTACACTGTGCCATGGCGCTTTACAAAACAGGCTTTAGGGCAACACATAATGGGCTCCTTTGCCTGAGCTCGAAGGTCCACAAAGGACGGGGAGAAAAAAAAAGGTTTAATGTGAAATTCTGATGCCTTTTTTTTCTTGTTCTTTATTCTTCGTCGCACATGATGATGCTAGACTGAGTAATTCAAAGGTACAGTGGATTTTCGAAAGATGCAGGATGCTGAAACTGGTGCCGTGACCCGTAGCGAAATTGGTTTGAATCGTATGAAAATGTGGGAAGTTTGCATAAATATCTGCTGCTTAAATATTTTTGCTGTTTTGGTGTAGGAATCCACTTCATTTTTACTATTACTTTTTATTTGACTTGGCATAATTTAAATGGTCAAATAAATCAACTATATATTATATTATACAATAATTTATTTCCATAAAAACGTATAATATATATGTATATATATATATATATATATATATATATATATATATATATATATATATATATATATATATATATATATATCTTAGTATATATACTTACAGGTTTTATTTTTTTAAACTTACAGCATCTTTATGTGTGTGTGTGTGTGTGTATACATAGCAAAATTTGCTTGTTTTCTTTTGAAAAAAGAAAGATTTATTGAAGCAGCGCAACTTTTTCCAACATTAACAATTATCATAAATGTTTATTAAGCAGCTGATTTCTGAAGGATCATCTCAAGACTCTGATGCTGAAAATTGAGCTGCGCAACACAGAAACGTATTGTATTTTGACATTTATTGGAGCAGAAACCAGCTTTTAAAATTCGTAATATTTCACAATATTGCCGTTTTGCTGGGTGTTTCACAAAATAAATGCTGCCCTGGTGAGCAAAAGAGACTTCTTTCAAAAATATAGAAAAAAACCGCCGATCCCAAACTTTTGGACAATAATGTATTTTGTTTATTTTTTTTTCTCAATTAGACCAAAAGAGTCGTTAATGGTTCTAAATCAGGAGCAGATTCCTCCTATTTCTCATGACTCCAGCATGTTTATGTGAAACCCCTGCGGTGTTTAAAATGCAGCGACTGTACCTGCTCCATGAAGTCTGGCCTCTAGGTACAACATTTTTAATCAGGAACTGTCAAGTGCATTTGATTAACATTAATGTGTCACATGGGTCGCCCCCCCGCCATATGTATGCAGATTCACAGAGGGTCCGAGCGGCCCCAGCCGCGCTCCGGCACATTCATCACTGTCACGTTGTGTTAGTTTTGTGTGTGTGTGTGTGTGTGTGTGTCAGAGACAGCAGAGGGCCTGATGAAGATCACACACACCGTCCCTCGCCCTCCTTTACGTGCTTAAGACAATGCAGTGAGCTCTGATAATACTACGGTAATACTGGGATGAGCTCTCACCTTTACTCACCATGACCTGGATATCAGTGTCTTTGGTTTTTAATGCAGAACGCAGTTGCATTACCACGTGCAGATGGATAATTCAAATGTTGTAATTATGAACTTTGGAGCATGAAAAGTGGGCGTGTCAAACCATCTTAGAAGAGAGGATTGGGGTTGGTGTCTTGTTGGTGTCTTGCTATTATTAATATTATCACTATATATATATATATCTTATATATATACTATATATATATACATTATGTAAAAAAAAAAAAAATATATATATATATATATAAGTAATTGACAATTTATATATTATAAATATATAATATATAATTTGCATTTAATTTTGATATTAAAAACATTATTGAAAAAAGTATTTTTTTATATATATATGTAATGCCTTAGTTTTGTGTGAAGTTAGTACTTTAAAACATCTTTCACTTTTGTTTTTTTAATTATATTTTTTCTGAAATATGTAATAGAACTGCAAAGCACGGCATGAAAAAACTGGTTTATCAGCAAAGGTTTGATTTTGTTGCTAATTTAGAGGCCTTAGGAAATATGACTTAATATTAATGAAATCATTGCTAACTATCAATAAAATCTTATTTATTGTATTTTGAAATAGTATTTAAATGCTACTGGTAAATGAAAAGTGATCGTTACAATTTTCCACCAGGGTCCTGTATTCATGTTTATATATATATATATATATATATATATATATATATATATATATATATATATATATATATATTACGATTACAGGTTAATATTTTTAAGAGATCGCTCGCAAAGAATAATTAGTAAGTCTTCAACATTGTACCAGAACTATAACTAAACAAGTAGAATTTTCCAGTTCTTTAAATCACAAACGAAACTGCCTGATATTCACAGGTTCTAAAGAGAACCTGAAGCTAGGAGACGTCCCATCTCTATTTCAGGATACGGTTATTGTCAGTAAGTGCTTGGCGGGATCAATGTGTAAGTGTAAAGTACTCTTGGCACGTCGTCATGACGACCAGCTACACATTAAAGCCCGTAATCTGTAAGCTCATTAAAAACGGGAGTAGCAATCTGAAGCGGTGCTGCAGCTGCAGGTGAAGGGGTTGCAGGTCCTCTGTGTCTCTGCGCTAAACCTGCAATGAAACGCATGCAACAGAGCGCCGGCGGCCGCGTCACGGCTCGGGGAGGGGCCGAACTGCGCTTTCTCAAATTGGCCTGTGGAGAATAAATGGGCATGTTTGAGAAATCAGTGGCAACACCTTTTTATTGCAGCCCAATCCCGCCCTCCACCTCCACCTCCCCCACCCGCAGCGCTCGGGGAGCCGTTGCCATGGCGATCCGGTATTCCGACTAATGTATGGATGTGGAAGTGGAATTCCTGGAGACAGTCAGGAGCTCAGAGGAGCTCTAGTGATACAGCTCTCTTACAAACCAGCCTGAGCTCACAACTTACAAAACACTGCCACAGTATCAGTGTGCTCTGGGCAACTATATATATACAGTTATGTGTGTGTGTGTGTGTGTGTGTGTGTGTGTGTGTGTGTGAAGATTTCAAAAGCCTATAAGTCTGTGATGTATATAATTTTTTGTATATTAAGCAGTTTCAGGTTCCTATGTGTAGGTTCTGTAATTTAGCTGTAATGTCATTGAATAGGCTACTTTTTTCCCATTAAAGTGCAATAACCAAACATAAACATAGGAGCCTCATTTAATGTGTATATATATATATATATGTGTGTGTATATATATATGTGTGTATATATGTATATATATATATATATATATATATATATATATATATATATATATATATATATATATATATATATATATATATATATATATATATATATATAAACTCTTGATGAAATCTCATTATGTATGATGAGATGTATATATATATATATATATATATATATATATATATATATATATATATATATATATATATATTTATATTTATTTGCTTTCTAGGAAATTATTATATGGAATAAAAAATAAATGCTAAATAATAAAACTTAAATCTGAAGCCTCGTTTGTCGTTTGAAGCTCTTGGCAGAAGTTTATTGTGTCTTTTATCATATTACTAATCTGCTTTGCACAATGCATCAGAACATCCTTCACTTGTAAAACTAACACGGGCTCCTGTGGAGCGCTGCTTCATTTCACCGTTTAAAGCAGACTCATCCAATGAGATTCCATCAAGAGCTCAGAAGCGTTTAATACGGAAGCTGCATAAACGCTCCAGCATTAGCTCAGCAGATCGGATCTGCCACCGCCGGCTACATCGAGCAATTAAATATTAATAGAGCATCCGAAGCGTCCTCGAGGTAAAACACACACGGGATCGGGTTCTACGATGAATAATGGAAGGCAATCATCACAGATTACCGCCCAAAGACCAGAAGTCGGCACAGTTTTGTCCAAGTGTTTACATTTTAATAGACGCTTTCAGGTCCGTTTCTGTTCACAAACACGTTTGACTGATTACACTGACAGCAATGAAATGTTAAAAAGTGCAAATGCGGGCAAACGGCGCACACCATCGATGAAGGTCAAGAAAAACGTTTCCCGGCGGTTTTTCCCACCAACAAACGCGTCGATGCTTCCACGCAACTAGCGACTTGATTGTCGACGATTCAAACGGACACAACGTCAACATACACAGAAATGAAGCGCTTTCCGCCATATTGTCACAAATATCCGACGCACATATACACACACACACACACACACACACGAATGAACTACAGCCTCTATATTCTATTGTTGCTACGCAGCTAAAATAATCTCTTATCTTTGAGTAACGTTAAAGGAAAATGACTAAAGCTTTTGTCGAGGTGATCTGAAAGTACAGCGGCTCTACGGCGAATCCGTCTACGATGAAGGCGGTCGCCCCGTTTGTTTGCGCACTATGAATTTACATCTTTAATGTTTTATAAAGACATGCATTATGACACCAGCTATCCCGTGAAGTCAGTAAACAACGTTTTCTTTTTTCCGGTGGAAGATCCCTGTTAGGAGCAAAACACGAACGGCATCGGAGGTGAATCTCACAAAAACTCGCGTTTCACCCTAAAACTCTAGATACGATTTCGCATAAAGAAAATATTTCGCATTATTATTATTTTTTTTGCATTCGGATGGTGCGCTTGTTTTTCGTAATTCTCATCGCTTTGTGAAATACGGTCATTTTTGTTGTATTATGTATGGTAATAAGCAATACTTTTTTTTTTTCAATATCAATATTAGTGATGTGATATTACACTCGCGAGAAATTATTTCAGGTGAACAATGCGCACAAGGAAAGAAAAACCCTGTTTTCATAAGCAATGTGGTACTTTAAAGTATATTATTTGCATTTTTCTCACCGATCATGCATTTTCAACCACAATTCTCATTCGTAGTTACATTTTAGTTAAAATGTTAATATTAAAAATATTAAATATTCATTTAAAAAAATGAGACCTTTACCAGCACGTATAAAATTGACATTTTTGCATTACATCAATGAGAATCTGGATTTAAAAAGTCTCATAATGTTTTATTTTTAGCACTAGATATTTAGATATCTATTTTTTAATTTGTGTTTTTATTTTTTCCCGGCACTCTAACGCATTTAGACGTTGTACTCTTTTTCATGTTATTTTCTACATTAAAATAAACATAAAATACAGGTAGTAAACGAATAAAAGCATGATGTATAAATGTTAATTGCAATGCATTAATTGGTAAATTTAGCAAAAAAAAAAATGCATAAAAAAACAACACTATTTTTAAGGAATGTTGCATTTTGTGTTATTTTTTATTTGTGTTATTAACATCATTCTAGCCCAAGCTACTGTAATGCATCGAGATACTATTTATTTACTATACAGTCATTTTTGTTGTATTATAATAAACAAAATGCTGTAATTTTTCTTTATTTAAATCAACTAAATAAAGGCAGTGCAACATGATGCATGCACGTTTAGTTTCGTTTAAGAAGAAAATAACAAGAGATTGTGTTATGCCCGAAATATCAAACCGTCCTAAAATACAATTTTCTCGCAAAACTATAATTCCGATCCTTGAAGGTTTTGTGAGACTCACCCATTCAGTGCCGAACGCGACCTACAGACAAGACACAACGTACAAACACTAATGTATTGCATAACACAGGTCCTTTGCTGACGGCACGTAATCTACAGTGCAATCTGTGCCATAGTTTTAGAAATGGCTTCCCGGGAGACGCGACTAACCCCCAGAGATTCAAGTAGAGTTAAAGGATGTATTTCTACGCATGGAATGTCAAAATTCACGCACGAACGGTCACGGCAGATGCCTTAAAGGGAGATCAGAGGACAAACATGCAGCTTTTGGAGTACAGCGGATCACTAGAGAGGCCCCGAGGTCGGCCGGACAGGAAGTGACACGCCTGGACGCCGCCGGGGCCAATCAGAGCAGGTGATTTATTTTGATCTATAAAGTGCTCGTGGTAAAGGTTTGTAATAGACTGATAATGACTACTGATCTCGAGAGGAGGCCGGTCTCAGTACGGGATCTGGTTCTGGTAGAACTGCAGTATGTCGTAGGTTTTGCTCCTGTATCAGAGAAACACAGATTTTCACCATTAGCGTTCACAATCCAAACTCTGTCTTTGAATATTACGTGGCAAGGCGACGTTTGTTACCTGCTACTGAGGAAGCAGCGCTCGATGACTTTAATCATGAAGGCTGCGGCTTCCTTCTCACTCATGTTGGGGTTAAACCTTTGCCTGCAGAACAAAATATAGCAGGGTTATTATTGTAAAACTATTACAAATGTTACAAAACTATTACTATTACAAAAAAAAAAAAAAAAAAAAAAAATATATATATATATATATATATATATATATATATATATATATATATATATATATATATATGTAATAATAATAAAATAAAAATATATAAATATATATATTAACTATTAAAACAGTTGGTAATTACTGAAATACACACACATAATAAAAATAAATTAAAATGAATAAATTAAAATTAATTCTACATAGTAATATTTAAAAAAATGATTAAATAAAAACTAAAAATGGCAAAAGCACATTGCAAAATGACAAAAAAGAAAATTTAATTGACAACTTAAAATATGAAAAATAAAACATATACATTCACATAAATATATTTAAAGAAAAACGATAATACGAATGATAAAACAGTATAAATAATACAACAATAACACGCTGATGTACAGCAATCAGAGGAAGAAACAACAGATCAGAGAGTTTAAATTCTGCTTTAATATTTCTTAACATACTTCAGGAGTTTGATGGTCTGTCCTCTGAAGCACGGCAGCCCTGTGTCAAGCATCAGTG
>NW_025048050.1:520000-575000 GCF_018831695.1 Puntigrus tetrazona | reverse complement strand
TTACCTACAAGTGTGTGTTCTATGTGAATACGTTAAATGTAAGTTATTACTGCGATCAAAGCATCATTACTGCAGTCTTCGGCGTCACGTGATCCTTCAGAAATCGTTCCGATATGTTCATTCGATGTTTCATATTTCTGTGGAAACTAGTGTTGTCATGGTAACAACATTTCTGTGTTCGGTATCGTTACCACGGTTTACGGTACCAATTTCGGCACCAAAGCAAAACAGAAAAACAAGCTAAAATATTATTATTAATATTAATAATAATTATTAATATATTATTTTTATTAATAAAGTCACAAATTCTTTACTGATTTAAAACCGTGAGTTTTTCCACAAGTAATAAAATAAAAAAAAACATGAACATTTTTAAATGAATGAAATCTGATTTTTTTAGGTGATTTACTATTAAAATTAAAAATAAATATTGTGATTATTATTAAATATTGTATTAATTTTTCTTAAACAGTAGTGGCAGTAGTAGCTTATCACATATACATTATCCAAAATAATAGTAATATATTTCTGGCAGAATATATATTTTTTGACGGGGTGCCGTGAATATTTTAACATTTCTGTGTGTATATATTTGATGCTGGTTTTACCGAATGCACCTGAACATTATAAATGGCTTCACCGTCACTTTAATGCATCCCTGATAGAAAATGGAAAGTAACTACGAGCAAGCGGAAGCATTCGGACTGAATTGCGCAGGAGGAGGTTTACGTACGATCTTTCTGATGGCCTTCCTCGTCCAGATAGATGTTGGTCTTCATGTTCCAGATGAACTGATGAGCGAGGAGCTGGGACTTCTGTGCGGCCCACAGGATGTACTCACGCACGTAACCCATCTGTCAAAAACGGCAGCAAAGACGTTAATACCAGCCCAGGGCTGCGCGAGTCAGATGTTGTGTTAAGAGAAAGGGTTCAGGAAAGGTCAGAGCTCGCTCTTCCTCACCTTGTCATACCGCAGCGCTTGAACGATTTGAGGAATGTAGAACAAAATGGCGTCCTGTGAGACAAACGCAAGTCAGAAATCACAGAAAAATAATGGACAAATTTTATTAAAAATATCAATGGAAAATGTTATAATGAATCTATTTTTGTTTTCTAGTTATATTAAGCTTTATTATATTTAATTGTTTATAAATTGCTATTAAATAGCTATTTGAAAGCATGACCATGGAAATAAAAAAAATAAATAAATATAGATTTATTTTTATTCATATATATTTTATTGGATAAAAACTGCAATTTTAATTTGCGATTGCAAATGCCAGATAATTCTTTTTACATTTTCCAAATTCATGCTTTTTATTTTGTAAATGTAATTTTAAATATTTTTATAAAATATTAAAATATTTATTTAAATTGATTTCAATTGATTCTCACTCCTAATTGAGGAGGGGGAAAACGAAAGCAAAACTTTGAACAGCTTGTGGGTTTTAGAGGCAGCACTAATAAATCGCAACGTTTCATTTTTCACTATATAACTACAGAAGAGTCAAGTTTTAAATAGGAAAAATATCAAAACTCTCTGGTCATTTTTAAAACTCGATGCTACCGGTCTCATAGGATTCAATGATCTATGCTAAGCTATGCTAAAAGCGCTATCGCCAGACCCGGAGATCGGCTGAACGGATAAAAAAAAAACTCAACTTATTAACTCTGGGGGAAGTTGAAGAATGAGCCCATTTCCAAAAAAAAGTGGAGTTTATCTTCAAGAATGGTTGAGGCAAAGACGGAGACGACAGCACCGCCCTGCTGGTACGTACCGGCGGGAAGGAGCGCAGGACTTTGACTCCATACTGAGCTGTGAGAGGATGAGGAGGGTACATGCTGGAGAAGTACGACAGGCCCGTGGGAGGATCTGCAGGAGCCCAGCACAGGATGTGGCTCAGCTCTGGAGAATCAGCGTCAATGGTGTGCCACGTCACCAGGAACTATGGGGCGAGAGCGATTTTTAGCAAGCTGAGGTACATAACGTCCTGTTGAGGTAAAACGGCTCGAACCTTCACTGCCTCCGGCACGTCGCTGACAGCACCGGGATCCAGTCGAACCAGACGGGTCACTTCAGCAACAATGGCATCTGCGTTTTTGAATCTACAAAGCAAGCAAAGAGGTCATGCGGCGACATCAAAACACGAGCTTTGTGACAAAACCTCAGTACTGAACTGAAATCCCATTCAGCTACTAGAAGCAAGAATGCATTAGTGAGAACACAAATAATAAGTCGAGTCAATAGCCAAATAAAAATGTGTAAAAACGAACTAAGTTGCACTTTTGAAAGTGTCGGTGTGCTTTTGAATACAATACGCACAAAAACAAAATGAATTAAAGCAGTATTTCAAATTTGTATACATAGGTAAAATTGTCTGCCATTCATTTAAAGGAACAGTTCACCCAAAAATAAAAAATTCTGTCAACATTTACTAACACAAGGGAAGATAGTTTGAAGAAAGTTTGCACCCAGGCTGTTTTGGGTCACCATTGACTTCCACAGTATCTTTTTCCTACGTTGGGTGTCAATGCTGACCCAAAACAGCCTGATTGCAAACATTCTTCAAAATATCTTCCTTTGTGTTCTGCAGAACAAAGAAATTCATACAGGTTTGGAACTACTTAAGGGCAAGTAAATGATGACAGAATTTTCATTTTTGGAAGCTATTCCTTTAAGATAACTATTTCAAACACTTAAAATAAGTATTTTTCACTGAACTTACACATTGTAAAACAACTAGCTAAAGCGGCCTTAAAATTGTCTAAAAAGGTAGAAAAGCCGAATACGCTTAGTCATTTTTATTATTCTTTCATTAATGATTCTCATAGAATTTTTTATTAACATTATATTAAATGATTCTAGATTTATTATTGATGTCTTTACCTCAACAGAGTGGAAAAAAGTATTTTAAAAACAATTTCTATGCGTTATAAATAAAATTTTTGAATAAAATATGTAATAAAATAATAATAAATAAAATTACAGTTAATAATATATAATATAATATAATATAATATAATATAATATAATATAATATAATATAATATAATATAATATATTTTTCCATATAAGAATTCTGTTTGAGAAAAATGTGCATTATTGTCATTTAAAAAAACATCACTGGAAAAAAAAAAAAAGTCTTAATGCTTCATCTCAACTCAAATATTTTTTTCCTTAATTGGACACAGTGGATTCTGGGTCTTCCTTTTGCACAAAGGACACATGGCTGAAAAACCACTAAAGGGTGGACAGCTCATTACAGTACCTTGCTGGAAGCTGCATGGCGAGATACGGAGCGATACTCCAGGCCAGGTTGACGTTGTCCTTCCACTGTTTCTCACTCAGGTTGATGTACTTGGATCTCCAGTTGGAGATGCTGGTCTCTACCGACTGCTCTGTGGCGATGGCCAGCTCCTGTGTTGATAGCGGGTTGTACCAAGTGGTCAGTCTCTCGATCTCACTGGCCTGTAAAGAAAGAGATGCTCAAGACACAGGAGTGTATTTGTTTGACAGGAAGCAGGCAGATGGAAAAAAAAACAGTCCCTACCAGTAAGGCTAACAGTAATGTCCTGCGCTTCATGTAGTACTTGTGCAACTGGGTGCCTCTGTTGCTCTTTTTGGACATGCCTATAGTAAAAGAAAACAACAGAAGACATGGTAACAGCTGCATGAGGACTAAACATTAAACATTAAAAAATGCTGGCTTATGTAATAATTTAACTAATCTAGCTGCTTAACAAGTAGAGCTGGCTGTGAACTCTCTTATTTTTGAATCTTATTATAGTTTTTACTCTATTTTATTTTATTATATTTATTTTATATTTTATTATACCATATTTCAATATTTTATATTTTTTATTATATTTTATATAATTATAAAATATAATTATATTTTATTTTAATTGATTTTATTATTATTATTATTATTATTTAATTTAATTTAATTTTTTTTTTTTTCCATTTCGTTCCATTTTACCAGGAAGGTCCTGTTAAGATACAATATTTATTTTTGACCAGGAAGTCCTGGTCAAAAATACACTGTTCTATTTAAACACTTTTAACATAGTTTAAAAGTAGTTTTTCCTTTCATGTTTTTTCATTTTCATTTAAAATTACAATTAACAAAAATGACTGTTTTTGTCAAATCTTATCACTTAAACAGCACAACTAAACACAAATACTGCCTTGGCAATAGCTGAAATATAATAAACTTAATATGTTAATATTTTATTTAGTTTCAGTTTGTTTTTGTTTTTTTTTAGCTATATCAAGCTCTATAATATTCTATTAAATAGAAATTGCTATTTGTGTGTAAGAGAACAAAAACAAACACGTATGAATTTACTGGAAATAAAAAGTTAAATCCCCGAAAGAATATAGTTATTGGAATTATTAAAGTTTTTGTATTTTAAATTAATCAGGGTGAGTATTTAATCTCAGTTGATTGTAGATCAGACTAGAGCAAAACTGCTTTACATTAAGCACAATGTAATTAATTGCTTTTTAAACTTTAATTTGGTTTAAAAACTTTAAGTTGGTTTTTGGTTTCTTTGCAAATTTTAAAACGCAGTGCAAGATGCTAAAAAAAACCCAAACACGCTACCGGTTTACTCGGAAAGCACTCATCTCTCGGCTAATTCAGCTCCGGCTCTTAACACGCAGGGAGATCTCTGCATTAGCAGACGCACACGGACTAAACAGATGAAACCATTAAAAGGAATCGGGGTCGAAGAGCTGTGGTGTGTTTGAGTGATACCTGATTTCTTGGAGGTGGTGGACATCCCGCTGGACAGGGGGTAGGTGTTAATCCAGCCCTGAGCGCTCTGCTGGCGGGAACCCACGGTCATGTCCATGTTGTTCCTCGGGTCGGCGGCATTCATCACAGACAGACTGTTCAGGGACGGATCCTGGTTGTCTGCGAGAGGAAGCTTTGTTAAGCGAAGGGTTTTGCAGAACCTCATTCTCCTCTCTGGTACCTACGCTATCGGAGCGGTTCTCATGAAGAGCCCAAAATCAAAAGCGTGAAGAAAATGAATCCAGTTTATTATTTATTATTCTACTGCATTATGACAATGCTTTCAGGACATTTTCACACTTGACCAAAAATGTCATTACTGTAATGCGTCACGATTATTTTTCTTATTTTTATTACATGAATGCATTTCGTGAGACTTTTATTTAATAATATTCTAGACATTATTAGGCTATTTATATGACTTGGATTAAATAAAGAAGTAAATAAATATATACGTATATATCATAATACAACACATATAATTATAATAGATATATATATATATATATATTAATTTGTATTATGTATTTTACATTATGTGCACATAAAGTAATTAAGATTAAGAAGAATAATGATAAAGTAAAATAAGGATTATATGTCATACCTGATGAAGGTGTGAAAGGTTCTAGTTTAGCATGCATTACTTTATTTTAATATATTTACAGTTAAACCCTACTATTTAATTTTTTTATTAATCATAATTTATCACAGTCAATTACTCTGATTAATGCAATAAAATTTTAAAACGATTGACAGCACTAAAAAAAAAAAAAAAAAATATATATATATATATATATATATATATATATATATATATATATATATATATATATATATATCTATCTATCTATCTATCTATCTATCTATATATATATATATATATATATATATATATATATATATATATATATATATATATATATATATATATATATATATATATACACACATACACAAATAAATGATACAGATCTTTATCTTTTTTGCACATAAAGTAATTAATTGAAATTCATTATTTTTGGGGGAAAATGTCATGAAAAAAACTATAATGTAACAAATAAATTAAATAATAATAATAATAATAATAATAATAATAATACTATTCCCTCATGAAAAAAATAAACAAAAAAAACATTTTCATATTTTTTTTTTATGATTTAGGGGTAAAATATGACCTGACTGGTTCCTGACTGGTTCCTGAGATTCACTCATTATTTATAAACGAATGCTCTTCTTTTACCCCCTTTCCAACTTTCTCCTTTTACTATTTTGTTCCATCATTCCAGCACTTTTTCTCCTTCCCCTTTCCCATTAGCTTCAATGAATTATTAACACACTGCATCCGAGAAAGAGAAGCCTTGCAAATTATACACTCGACGAGTAAATACCAAGCGAAGCATCTGATTTGTGGTGCTGTCTGGCGATGTAGCACATCACACGATGGAGAGGCTTTAAGGGGCGAATGAAGTCTCAATTAGTTCTCTGATATTGAAATGATCATGCATTTTACATGAGAGCGCTAATGTTCTGATGAGATCATGTTTTCTACAATGGAGAGAGAAGGGTGGTGGCGGTTCAGGCGGGGAGAGATGGGACGGACGCATTTGTCAATTTGCGCTTCGGCGACAAATTGAGAAATTCGGCCGCCCGGATGATTGCCGTGCATTTTTTTTTTTTTCTTTTAAGTACAGGTTTCAAATTTGCGGGCATGCAAATTTGAACCGCATAAACATGCTCCTGCTGCACTGTAGTTGCACAGTCGTAGCAAGAGGGGCTTACTTAATATCGATATCGGAGAAGTGCTGGAAACGATAAGCGATCCGAAAATCCCGGCAGATAGGGAGCTTTGAGGGGGATTGGCGCCAAGCTCACCAGGTGGCACGAGCTGACTAGCAGCTAGGTACTTCTTATCGGAGAGGATGTTGGCGTAGAAGCGAATCATGATGCTGATGTCCTCGCGTAGACGCTTGTCTCCTTGGGTGGGGAACTTCGCTGCCACGCTGAGACAAAAAACAAAACACAAAAGAATAGACTCATTTCGGTTACTAAGGGCACGGGCTGGAAGTAAAGGGGTCATATGATGTTGCAAAAAAACATTTTGTGTATTTGGTGTAATGCAATGCGTTTATGGGGTAAAAAAAAAAAAAAAAAAAAAAAAAAAAAAATATATATATATATATATATATATATATATATATATATATATATATATATATATATATATATATATATATATATATATATATATAATATATAATATACATATATATATATATATATATTTCACATGCTGTAGATTCATGCTTCACAACGCTCCAAAGAGAAAGGAAAACTGGAAAAATCGCATCGTATGACCCCTTTTATGACCCTGTTATTAAAAATGCACGGTACCTGAAATAATCGAAGGCGGTGGAGTAAATCTTTTCACGCAGGACGTTACGGATGGTGGCGTTGGTCACGACGTCAGAATGCAGGAGGGCTAGTCCAAGGGTCAACAACCTGAATGCAGAAAAACGTTAAAATTGTACGGTTTTCTTCTTGGTTACTGTAGTCTACTAAACGTAAAATTAAACCTAAATCCACAGAAAATATGAATGGTAAATGATAACATTTTACAATATGGTGCCATTTGTTAACATTAAAGTATTAACTAACTTGAACAAATCATATTTATTACACTATTTATTAATCTTTGTGAGAAATTAAAATACAGTCGTTCATTGTTAGTTTACGTTAGCTCATTAACTAACGTTAACAAGCACAGCTTGCGATTTTAATAATGCATTAGTAAATTCTGAAATTAACTTTAGCTAAGATTAATAAATGCTGTAGAATTATTGCTCATTCTTAGTTAATGTTTACTGATGTTGTTAACCAATGCTAATTAAACTTGTTAAATGTTACCCATTCAATTAAATAAAATATAAAGATATGCATTTTATACGGCTAGTTTCCAAATTAATATCCCTTATTTTCACTTTGACTCAATATACTAAAATAACATTATAATAATAAAAAATATTAAAAAACAAACAAACACAATAACTAATAAAAATGTTGGAAAGAACAATAAAATAATAAAATATAAAAATATTTTTTCTCTCTATATTAATATAAAAATTGATAGTGAATTAACTACCAAACTGTGACCAACTACGATAAAAAAGGATGTGTAGGGCTAAATAAATGCTACTAAATTGCAAAATCTTTACAAATAACAAACAATAGCATTTCGTGAAAATGTCCATAATTGCCATCAAAAATAAAAACGGCAAAAATTGCCGTAAAAAAAGATCTTAAATTGTCTTATTGTCCCTCTTCTGGTTTAGGGGTGAAACGTGACCTGGAAGTGTTTTTGACCATTTCCTTGTGTTTCACAGAGTAAGTGGTTGCAAATTTCCCTTTTCTTTTGTTTAACAGAAAAAAACAGTATTTTTAGTTGAGCAGAAACGGCATGTTTGGCTTCAATAACCGCTACCTACATCTTTGAAAAAGGTAATTTTCACAAAGCGGCCTTCTCGCTAACCTGAAGCGCGGCCCGATGGCTGCCACGTGGCGGTTCAGGCTGCTTTTTGGACCGCCGACATTAAGAGAAAGAGACCTCTGCAGAAGACTGCCGAAAATCTCCACCTGATCCGCACTGCTGTACTTGGCGATCTCGAACCGCTGGACCAGAAACTAGACAAAAAGAAAAACTTAGAATGAATACAACATTTCTGTAGCAACGTGAAGCTTTGTTGATGCCCGAGAACAACCCTCGTCGCAACAGAGACGTTTGAGATGTGCGTCATGAGGAGTTTTGGACGGCTACGCCCCAAAACAAGGTAACAGGAAGTAACCTCGATCCAGATGTAGTGGGGCGTGACGTCGGGCGGGCAGGGGACGGGCTGGCTTTCCTCTGACGCTGCAAGAGGATCCGCCTCCACCTGGGCGTCCGAAAACAGCCCCATCTTCAGCTCGACGGTCATCTGCCACGCACCTGCCATCTCCCGCATGAACTGAGGAGAACAGAGGAGAAATTCATCGGAAACTACCGGAAAACCTGCATAACAAAGGTTTTTAGGCGTTAAACGCAATACATCGCATCCAGTTTTTGTTTACATAAAATGTGTATATGCATTATTTTAAACGTATATATTTAAGAAAAATATGTTTATGTATTAAATATATTTATATGCGACATAAAATAATAATGTGAATATATAAATTGTAATACTTTCAAACTGTATACACGGGATGTGTGCGTATTTATATAAAGATAATACACATGCATATATAATTTATACTAAAACTTTTATTTTGGATACGATTCGACGCTTGACAGCACTATTTATCATTTAATTTGGGTTTTTGAGAGGGAGTAAGAATATATTATACGCGATATATCGGCGTTACGACAGCTTCACATATACACGCGTGCATCTTACCGGGACTTCAACGCCCGTCCTTGCTGCCAGAAGCCATTCCCAGCAGGCAATAGCCGTTTCCATGCCGTTCTCGGTAAACATCTTCAGTGGAGACCAGCACAGATGATGCAGCAGCTGAGGGTCCCATTCTACACAACAAACACGACATCAAATCAAACCTACAGCTGACGGTGGCCTTATTGATCTTCTTATCTGCAATGAGTCAAATTCAGCTTGATTCGTGGTGTGTTTCAGCGCTTCGTTATGAAGCTCGCAATGAAGTAACATGCCTTTGGAGCTGATCAGCAATGCCGCCATTTTGAACATGGCTTCAGTGAAAGCTTCCGGCTGGCCTCCGTCCAGAGCTTCATTCATCTGCCGAATCATCAGCTTATTTAGATCCGACGTGCTCCGCGTGGCCTCGGAGAAATGGATCATGCCTGCCACCTGCATACGAGACACGTGATGGGATATAACGCTGAGCTCCTTTCATAAAATACCCAGCAGCCTCTGCTTCATTGTTCAGCATTACCTCCCCAGCATAGCGGTTTCTCAGGTTGAGGGAGGCCATGAAGTTCGAGTAGTCTTTCTTCACACATGCTGGTCTCTCTGTGAGCTGAGTGGTCTGTATCGGGGATATTACAATTAACAAAAAGCATAAATAATATATATTTCTGTTAGCGTAAATGTATATTTTATTTCAGCTAGTTGCAAATAAACTAATTCAATTAAATACTACAAAAAAAAAAACTATGCATTTATTTTCTAGTTGCAAATAAAACAAAATAATAACTCTAAAATATAAAAAATATATATTGAGCAAATAAACAGTAAGCCGATAAAATTAAATATTTTTTTGAATTATTTTAAATATTTTTTTTTAATTTAAGCTAGTCGCCAAGGCAAATTTTCAAAATTTCCTTTAATTACAAACATAAAAAATACCTTAGAAAATATATAATGATAATAAAAATAAACAACTAATCATAATTAATATAAAAATGGAAATATAGTTAAAAATATTGAAAAACTGCATCTCAAAAATACCTAAATAACACTAGTCTGAAATGACAAAGAACTTATTTTTCATAAAATGTCCCGATTGCTTATCATCGCTAAGAAACAAGTCACTGTCTCCCTTCAGCATGAACTAAAGGTCAACAGAAGCTGGTCATCTTACACCCAGACTTGTGCTCTGACGGTTGTATCCAGCGAAGTGCAGGATGCTCTCAGTAGCCATAGCCAGACCCGTGTGCTGAGACAGACCCGACACCCAGTTCTGATGCTTATTCAGGTACTCCTGTGGAAAATACACTGACGATGTTGCAAACGGTTGCGGTGGACATTGGAGAAGTTAAACATCTATAGCTTTTCACGGAAGGCCGAACCTGTAGGTGAGATTTGGTGACCGATGGCGCCCATTTCATGGCCTCTTTTAAAATTTCTCCACAGCGGGCAGCGAAGTCTTTCACTATGCTCTACACATGACATATGAAATCCCAAACATATCATTCACACATACGCAATACTCAGGTTTTTTTTTTTTTAAATAGGAAGCTAAATTCATCATACATATGCTTTTTTTATATTCCAGTCAAAAAAGTTAAACTAATACTTTTTTTACAGTAAGTAAAATACAAAAAAAAAGAGAAATAGGAACATGCATTTATATAAAACAAATATATGCATATTTTAAACGTGGTGTTATAACACTGAACAAAATTATACATTTTTTAATATAAATTAGTATAATATTTAATTTAATATTAAATATATATATATATATATATATATATATATATATATATATATATATTAATATAATATATATATATATATATATATATATATATATATATATAATATATATATATAATTTATCAAATATATATATATATATATATATATATATATATATATATATAATATTTGCATATATATATATATATATATATGATTAAATTAAGTACTAATTTATCAAAATGTACCAAAATATTTAATATCAATTATAATATTTGCAAGTATAAAGATAAAGTTCCAGTGATTTTAGTAAGTGGAGCAAAAAAAGAATAAGTCAAGTAAATGTACCTCTCTGGCCGCGTATGTATCCGGCACTGTGATGCGATACGGGGTGTCCGGTATGTCATAATACGGCTGGTCTTTGTGGATGTCCTGAAGAGCATTTTAAGATTTTAAAATCAATAATGTGTCACAAGCATCTCCTGTAACAAAACCCTCGACATCTCCGTACGAGGAAACGCATATTAACTTGATCTGAGCAAAGGAAGAGGCACTTACAGCGCTGAGCGAAAGAGACAGGGTCTGTAATATATCCAGCATGGTCCTCAGGACACGACCGCTCCACAACAAGTGCGGAAAGCTAGACGGAAAACCAGGAGACACGGCTGCATTGAGCGTCCAGTGGGAAGGAAATCAAGCGAGTCCACTTTTGCTACTGTTTGTCTGACAGTAACAACATATCTACAGAAACGACATCTTTTGAATCACTTCCTGTGATCGTAATGGTGAAGGACCTACGTCTCAGCGAGTCCTGACAGATATTTGTCGGCCACTCGGCGGATTCTCTTGTGAATGTGGTTGAAGTTGACCAACAGGAACTGAGCGTGGTTTTCTAACTCCTCCTCGTGAGCTTTGGTCTTTTCCTAGGAGGAGAGACGCGTAATATTAGAGGACAGTGACAATGGCTATGGCTATGGCGAGATTTTTAATTTACCTTGTCAGCCATCATCTGAAGAAACACGTCGAAGACCTTGTCGCCCACGGCAATGACACACTGCATCATTCCTGAGACAAGGAACACAAATCACAGCACACCTGTCAAATAATCATCTATCGATTCTACGCTTGCTAAACCAGCCTTGCTAACTATAGGTGAAAAGCGCAGATATCCAACTTCACCCAGGTGATTCATTTTGTATCGCAAGTTGTGTTTGAAGCTGCAAATCAATGTTTAAATAACTGAAAATTGCAAAGATTTCCAAAACAAATCTTAACGTTGGCTAAATGTCTTGAATCCGTGAATACTGTAATAGGCAGAAGAAAACGTATTTTCATCATGTTTTTAAATTATATGGAAAAGACGTTGCGATCAAGCTATGCTTCTGAAAATAGCTTAGAGTACAACGTGTGTGTAAAGTGTGGTGCTGGTGTAAAGGAGGAAACCGTTCATTTTCCCACCTGATTTATCCTTCTGAATTGCTCGGTCCTCAAAATATCGAAACATCACTTGAAATCGGTCAGAATCCAGCGAGCGCAACACCCTGAGGAGATACAAGCAGCCGTGTTCAAACAAAGAGACGCACCAGCCTAAAAACAGGCCGGCACGCACTCACGTACCTCATGTATTCCAGCCGGTAGACGGACAGCAGGTAGGTGGACATGGCAAAGTCCAGTTTATTGATGAGCGCAGCCACCTCCGGCGGAGGATCCAGCAGGTTAATGATGGTGCCTCTCAAGTCGTTCAGCTCAGCCTGGCAACGCAACACAACACGCTCAGTTCTGTTCACAAGGTGAAACTGGGGAAATTTGGACATTTTCAATAACGTTATGTATTTTCCTGTACATCAAACAGAACAGTCTTAATGTGGAAGCCCATTTCCGCCACAGGAATGAGCAAAAGAGTAAAAGTATTTGTGACCGTACGCTTTTTTTTTTTGGAAATGGGCTCATTCTCCAACTCCCCCAGAGTTAATAAGTCGAGTTTCACCGTTTTTGAATCTATTCAACCGATCCCCAGCATAGCTTTAGCATAGCTTAGCATAGATCACTGAAGCCAATTAGACCAGTAGCATCGCATAAAAAAATGTTTTCCTATTTAAACTTAAGCCAACAATGAGCCAACTGCAGTTTGACTTAGATTCATTGGAATAAACTTTATTTTTGAAAACTGTTATAACTGTTATATATATATATATATATATATATATATATATATATATATATATATATATATATATATATATATATTTAAATATTAATTAAATAATAAGAATAATTAATAATCAAAAAGATGCTGATTTGTCATCTCCACAGTACAGTGGATACAGCACAGAGAGAAATGCATCTTTACTATCGATTACATAATCAGAGAGTACTCGTTTAGAGTAGATACTTCAAGCTTTCTGTAAGACACAAGTCTCATTTTCGTGAGGCAAGCAGTCTAGAAGCTGAGTTTTTGCCCCCGAACATTTTAGTTGACTAAAGCTCTTTTTTTCGACCAATCGGCTATTAGGGGGCAGCCCTAATATAAACGTAATGTAGTATGAAAAAGGTCAGCTTGCTAAACTTGCCACAAAAAGTCAAAACGGAGTTATTTGTTATTCTGCGGCGGAACCCAAAAAAATGGAACTGCAAAATTTAAATTCAAAATTCTGTGAAAAAAAAAAAAAGGTCAGATTTGCAATAAATGCGCATTTGTGAGCTCTAAATTCAGAATTGGAAGAGAAAAAAAAATCTCATACTTGGATAAAAAGTAGCAAGTATCATTTTAGTTTTTTTATTCGATGGAGGAAACGGGCTTCCATATGATAATGACACGATTTGTTTCATAATAGATCAAATTTTGCCATTATTTTCCTGTTTATCGCTGTGAAGCTGCTGTGAAATTCTCTGTATTGTATGCAAGCGCAAAAAGTTCGAACTGATCGATCCGTACCGAAGTGACCGTATCGTTCTTCAGGGCAGAGTTATACTGCAGTTCTGAGCGCAGCGGTTCTCCGCTTGGGAACGTCAGCAGCGGGGATTTAGTTGCGATCTCACACACTCCCTCGTACCATTCCTCCGGCCACAAACCTGGATATGAAAAAAATCAGTCAATATTCAGACCTACAAATTGGATGTCTTATGCTAACCTTTTATTTAATATTGGGTTATTTTTAACACAGAAATAGTAGCAGAGCTGCCTTTTCTCATCTATTATTTTAATGGCAGTCTTTTTCAACCATACGAAAATAAACAGCTACAAATATGTTGATATATAAGTGAACTATCTGACCTGAGCCCTCCACAGCGAAGCCCATCACCACCGAATATAGCCAGAAATCTCTGAATAGCTTCTGCAGTCTCGGTTTGGCCTCTTTTATGGGGGGCAAACGTTTGGTCAGCTATTTAAAAAAACAGACAGATGGGTTTGACCCAAAATATGAGCGGAAATGTATGCGTGTAGAGCAAAACAGAGTCAAATAAAGCGTGCTAATCTTTATTTGTTCACACCAAAACAACGATTTAGCTATTTCTACCTAAACGTCCTAATCTTGCATTTATTAATAAAAAATACAGTAAAAACATTTAAATTTAGAAATATTATTTCCTGTTTTCATATACTTTATTATGTCGTTTATTCCCATTATGACAAATTTATGGCAGCAAAAAAACTAAAATAACTTTATTGTTACGTAGCTACAGGATTTTTTGCAGACCTGGTAATAAAATGTAAAAATGTGTGGAGCACAGTAAAGAAAAAAAGTAAAACATTACACGTTTCTTAATCATGAAACGAATGCTGACAGATCAGAGTTTGTGTCACATTTGCATTCTCTTACCACAGCAATGACAGGAATGAGAACTCCTAAATTACCAGCGCTGCTCGACGCCTGAGGGAGAAAAAAACCAAAAAACCTAAGAAACATACAAAAGTGGAAACGCTCCATTTGTGTCTCTGGAGCTCAAAATTGGTTACCAAACAATATTTTTATGCCAAAAATCATTAGGACATCAACTTATTTTTAGATTAGTAACATGCATCGTAAGAACTTCATCAAGACAACTTTGAAAGTTCCTCAGATTGCAGATGTTCAAAGCTGTATTTCAGCCAAATATTGTCCTATCCTACACAAAAGCTGTCACTGGGGCGGTACCTTTTCAAAAAGTACATGTTTGTACCTGAAGGGTCCACTCTGGTAACTTAAAAGTACATATTAGTACTTAAAAAGTCTATATATTTAACCTAATAGGTACAAAAGTGTACCTTTTGAAAGGGTACCGCCCCAGCTTTTGTACCTTTATTGCTAAGAGTGTAACAAACATTATTAATCAGTGGAAAGCTTATATATTTCAGATCATGTATAGATCTCAATTTCCAAAAATGACCCTTTATAACCAGGTTTATCGTCCAGGTTCACATTTTAGCTCAATTTTTCACCCGTGAATGCAGACCACACCGCACTTCCACTTTAATCATTATACAACATTATCAAAGGCTCGTTTAATGAACGCTAGATGTGCTGTACGCTGCATGCTTGTCCTACAGTACTTTATTGTGAAGGTTGGGTACCTTGAGGGCCGGGCCCTTCTCACTGGCTCTTTCGCTGGCCCGTTTCCCCTCCAGCCCCAGCTGCACAAACAGCTCCAGCAGATTCACCAGCAGCTCATCCACCATCTGCTCGGTCTGCAGGTTCGCTGCGATGTTGGCCAGAGCGTTGATCACGGCCAGAGAACAGTGTCTGCAAAACCACAACAAAACTGGGCTAACTGACGAGATAAAGATGCAACTGATGAAATTAATCTTTCCTGCTCATATATATATATATATATATATATATATATATATATATATATATATATATATATACATATACATAAATATATATACATATACATAAATATATATACATATACACATATACATATACACATATATATATATACATATACATATACACACATACATATACACACATATATATATATATATATATTTTTTTTTTTCATGTGTATGCAGTGTATAACAAAGTCATATTTTAAAAAAAAATTATGTTTTATAAGAAGTCATTTTACTGTTCACTAAGGCTGCATTTATTTAAACATTGTTTAAAATATTCAGTTTTTATAGTTTGTATTCATATATAATTTTACATTTCATATTACATTTATATTACTTTTATTCAAAGAGATTATTATAAAAGACAAAAATATGGATAACAGAATAATATATCACTGTGATGACACCTTTTCACCAAAATTTTCAGTAGTCATAAAATAATATATTAAAACTATATATTATAGTTATTTTAGCCTTAAGCGAGCATAAACGACTACTTAAAAGAAATAAATAATTTAACTTAATAAATACAAAATATTATTATTATTATTATATTTAATATTATTTGTTTGGTTTATTTTCTAAATTATGTATATTAAAAATCTATAGTATTATTGTTTAAAATAATAATAATAATATTATTATTTTTATTATTATTTCAGGTTTTATTATTATTTTATTCATTATTATTTGCCATTTTTTGTTGCTGACAATGATCACTTGGCAACTTAAAAATTATTTTAAAAATGATGTGACATTTCCAAGCGAAAATAACATTCCGAATAATAAAGGACAGAGCTCGACTTTTGACTTTTTTCTCCTTCCACACGCACTTGCTAAAATCAGCAGAAAGGACAAGTAGTCAAGCCTGAAAGCTCCACAGTAAACCCTCACCGGTATCCGTGATCCTTGTAGTCTTTGGTGGAGTAAACCATGGAGCTGGCCTTCACACTAATCTGCTGGAACAAGTTCCAGACTTCCTGATAAATGTATTGCTGCGCGAGACAAACAGAGCGAAGACGTTAGCACCGGCGGGCCGATCAAAACAGCCCTGTGACAGAAGACGGAAGCGTTGGCGTACGTTTCCTGTGATGACCATACAGCCCAGCTGATCTATGATGAGGACGTCCAGCTGAGACGGAGGCTGGCAGAACTTCTGCTGCAGGATCTGTAAGATGGGCTCCATCACGCGGGGAGTGTCTCTCAGAGCCACGGCGATGTGCCCCAGAGCTCGAATGGTGTGATCGGGGATGAGGTGGGCGTCTCTGCGCGAGAAAAAGGGACACGAAGAACGCTTAAGGGAACAGAGGAATAACAGCACGCCTGATTTTCTTATATTCCACTTGAGAGATAAGAACGGAAGGCTATTTAACGACCAATAATATTTCGTCTTGCATCTTGGTGTGCTTTATAGTCAGATTTCAATAACGTACTTGTCATTTTCCTGCGAGATGTAAAGACGGTTGGAAAGACTGGCTAGGAAAGCCTCAACGATGACCGAGTCCATGGACAAGCCTGCTTTTAAACACCTGGAATAACAAAAAAAAATGTCTCTTATTAGTGGCCAGTAACTGTATGAAAAATCATATAGACTGTGCAAGTTATGGCACGTACTTCTACTAAGCACTAAACACTGACCACTCTGATGATTATGTACTACCCTTCAAAAGATGTTTTTGAAATAAGTCTCTTTTGTTGTAATATTAGCTGTATGGATATACTTTAAAATGAAAAAAAGCAAAGCTGAATTTTCATCATCATTACTTAGTTTTCCATGTCACACGATCCTTTAGAAATCATTCAAAATAAATACTATGATTATTTCGTATATATATATATTATAGGAATGATATGAGGTTTAGAACCTGCATATATTGTCATCTGAAAATATTTCCATAGGAATGAATGAGGTTCACCTGCATATATTGTCAATGGAAATGTCTCTGAGCTGCTCGTACATGGACGGCTGGCTCTTCTTACTGGAGTGAGAGCTGAAGGTGGACTGGGAATGTTCGTTGGTCACATGGATCTTGATCTCTCCTGTTCCTGTTTGGTGGGAAATACTTACACGGTTTCAAACGCTTTCAGGAATAGTTCACCCAAAAATTTGAGATATGAGATGTAGAGGGGTTTGTTTCTTCAATGGGTGCCGTCAGATAGAGTCGAAAAAAAGCTGATAAAAACACCGGTGACGGACTGGACTGGAGCGGTGCGGATTACTGTGACCTTTTTAAATCAGCTTTTTTCGACTCATTCTGACGGCACCCATTCGCTACAGAAGAGCCACTTTTTCTGCAAATCTGTTCTGGTGAAGAAACAAACTCATCTACGTCTCGAGTGGCCCAAGCAGGTATGAATACACAGAAAATATACAGCATAAATGTAGATCAGAGATATCAAGGGGGGGGGATCTCACCTGTGGTGTACTGACTGTGGTATTTGTAGAGCTTCACCAGCACAGGAGAAGGTACCACCAAGAAATCTCTTAGAGACATGGTGACTGAATGAGCCACCACAGGGAAACGCTCACACAGCCGTCCGAGACCCTGTTTCAGGAGATCATAAATCTTGTATTTTATTCCTAACGTTCAAAAGAAATGATCTCGGTGCATTTTGACGCTCTGGACGCACCTGTAAGCAGCAGATGAGCAGAGGCATGTGAGCGATGATGACCTTACTCGACGTCTTGGACTGCAGCTTTTCGGACAGCTTTGTGCAGAGGTTTTCCGCACCTGGAAGAAACCACCCGATGAATGAACGGTTTAGAGGAGTCACAGGACACGTGATCCCAGAATCCTCTGCGAGCCTCACCCTGCTCCTCTGTGACGGCCCACACCATGAGGTCCACGCAGGCGGCGTTGGCCTGGCAGCGCAGTTTGAGCGGGTTCAGCTCGCTGTGAAGATACTCCACGTCATGCAGGATCCTCTGCAGCTCAGACTGACTGCTGCTGAACTGCTCCAGAACAAAGTCGTGAACCTCCTTCACGAACGACACCTGCAGGTCTGTGCGCATCAAGCCATAACAGTTACTGAAAGTCTGATGTTAAACAACTGTGTAAAATTTGGGGGCTTATCGAGTATAGAATATATACAAAAATATATTTTCTTTTTATTTATTTTTCCTAAACTTTCTATTCCAATTATCTAACTATTTCAACCTTTTTTTTCTACTAAATATTTTAATTTGATTGTATTTATTTGTTGTTATAATGTAAGATATAACTCAATAATGATAATTAGAATAGCAAATAGTTTTTAATACATTTTAGTTTATTTCTGTTTGCTGTATAGCTAGTTGCTATATTATACATAAAATAGAAAATAATACAATTATTACTCTTATTAGTATTAATAATAATAGTAAAAACAATGGTAAAATTATTATTATAAAATTATTATTACCACAACATTTTTTTGGTTTTATTTGTGATAAATCATATACATTTGTGGTTTATTATATAGCAGATTAAGAATATTTTTAATGGCACAAAGATTATATATATATATATATATATATATATATATATATATATATATATATATATATATATATATTTATTTATTTATTTTTATTATTATTATTATTATTATTAAGACAAATGTAAGCATTAACTATAGAAAACAAATATACTTAAATTTAAATCATCATGTAAAATTTTGATTTCATAATAATAATAAAAAATAATACAAATTAATAGCAATAAAAGGATGTTTTTTATTTTATTCACAATAAATTATAATTTATTTTATTTAGTCATTTATTAAAATACATGTAATAGAATAATGACATCGTTTTGTGAACACCACTTAATTGTTTTTAAAATTGAATTCATATATCGCATGCTATTAACAATTTACCTTTCATGTAGTATAAAGTGTCCCTCAGCATTTTAAAGATGGCCACATACAGAGGATCACTGAATGTCTTGTAGAACAGATTAACGGACGCGTTGACCTGTAAGAGAAAGCAAACGTCCAGAAATCACCAGACTGTCTTTTGAACAGAACAAAGCAGAAGCATCCAAATCAAAGCAGCCACCTCCAGAACTTCCACCATAATCTGATCCAGTGTCTTCATAAAGGATTCTGACACAAACTGCTCGACCTATCCAAGCAGAGAAGGGAAACGGCAAAAACTTCAAAAGAGCGAACAAAAATGCATCGCGTAATACACTACAAAACTGAAAAGCGTTAGAGACCGACCATTTGCAGAAGCTGTCTCAGTAAATCCAGGGGTACGTCGAACCCGTTGCTGCTGCTGCCGGTGAAGAGCGGCGAGACGGAGAAGCTGGAGCTGATGGTGGAGAAATAGTAGTCGGGGTCCACGGCGCTGCCGTCCGGCAGATACGAGCCAGCTGGGGCGCGAGAAGAAAAACGGGTCCCATCAAAACTACACGGCGTTTCTGGACATCCTGTCTACCGAACTAAAAACACTGTCTAGTGAGCAACACTAATACTCTTTTTAAAGTTACCTTCAAAATAAGGGGCAGAAGGGTCAGCAGGAGAACTGGGAGGAAGTCCGGCGCGTTCTGGACTGGCCTACAAAACAAAACAAAAAAAAAAAGAGGTCGTTATTAACAAAAAGCGCAAATTCAACAAACGCCAAATCGTATAATCTAGTATTATAGTTTTGTATTTAAATAGTTCATTAGTCTATTAGTTCCTTCAACCAAACTTGCTTTTTTAAGTACTGCTTTATTACCGTTTTATATCAAAAGTGCGCGTGCTAATAGAGTGCCGCTGCACGTTTCTAAATGATAGCTTTCTGCGGGTTTTTGTGAAGGTAAATTACTTTTTGAAGACGATTTAAGGAACGAATGGAAGCGGACGCAAAGAAATTAATCCGAATGAAGCGAGTTTATGATTAAGCAAAACATTTTTTTGTTTTACTCTCATCATCATCATCTCTAGTAAACGTATGGAGATCTAAGGATGCTAGGAGATTATTAACGTGCATATAACTGCATATTAACGCGACTTTATGAATTTAAAAGGTTCTGCTCCGGTTGGTCGCTCCGCTCTCGTTTTAAAGACGCGGCCGCCCTCTGCTGGAGGGAGGAGAGAACGCACCTGTTGTGAGATGCTGGACACGCTGCTGGTTTTGCGGCGCAGCGTGTCGCTCTGGCAGACGGTGAGGAGAGAGCTGGGCAGGATGGAGCGGAAATCGTTAAAGGATCGCCGCCGGGTCACTTCCGCCCCGTCTCCTGCGCCCAAGGGCTGGGGACAGACCCGTGGGAAGAGTTTGGACAGCAGCGGCTCCTCTGTGTTGCTGTAGCGGCCGAAGGCTCGCACCACGCCGAGCAGACAGGGCACTGTGTATTTACACAGGTATTCTGGGTGGGAAAATCAGAAGAGAGTGTTTATTTATTCATTTAGATTGAGTTCGACTAAACGTGGACGCTCTTATTTTCTTATTTGTGACCCTGGAGCACAAAAGCAGTGATCGGTAGCACGGGTATATTTGTAGCAAAATTCAGGGATAAAAATGATCCAGAAATCATCCCATGAAGATATTTTGTACCGTAAAATATATCAAAACTTCATTTCCAATGAGTAATATGCATGGCTAAGAACTTCATATGCGATTTTTTTCAATATTCAGATTATTTTCGAGGTGCATGGTGACATTTATGATATATTAAAATATAGATAATAGAATTCTACATTTTTATTATTTATACACTACCAGTTTAATGTTTTTGAAAGTCTCTACCAAGGCTGAATTTAGTTGATCAAAAACACATTAAAAACAGTAATTTTGTCAAATATTATTACAATTTGAAATAACTGTTTTCTATTTGAATTGAATGACTTTCTATTTGAATTATTATTAAATCAAGTTTCAGCATCGTTACTGCAGTCTTCAGTGTCAGAAGATCCAGAAATAATCCTATTATGCTGATTTGATGCTTAATTTATTATTGATCCATAATATTAATATTATTATTATTATTATCATCATTGTTGTTGTTGTTGTTATTATTAAAATGATTTTTAAAAGGATTATAAATATTTTAAAAAATTTGTTAAATATATTTAAATAAATTACGTGTATAAATTATAGCCATACAAAAATAAGTTATAATACATTTTCAATTTAAATTATACTTTTAAGCTGCATTCGATTTTTTGAAAAACATTTAACCAATTAAAGAATTCAATCTAGATCATTTCTGGCCTGTCTTACATTATGAAAGCTATGAAGTATTCAGGGTGAGGAGAAAACACTGACCTTTATCTTGGCCGTCGATGTTCTGACATGTTTCCTGAAGCACCTGCACGAGGTTCATCACGGCCTCCAGAATCTGAAAGACATTTGAAAGGAAGCTAAATATATCAGTGCTTGCTTTTTTATTTTCCCTGCAAGAGACGTTCCCTGTTGTATTCCCAGACGCTATTAGCTCAGCTAGTGACAGAATACAACCTATTGTTTTAGTTAAGAGAAATCAAAAATGACATCTCTATATACAATCATCTCATCAGTGGTGAGAAATTAAAACTTCTCTTTTTAAACACAATAAAGATGACAACAACAAGAGGTCTACACGCAGATTCACTCAGGTTAGAAAAAACACCTGGATTCTCATGGACTCGTCCATCTGAGCGACGTCCGAGAGCACGGTCACCAAGCAGAACGAGAAATTCTCCGCAACGGGAAGCGTTTCTGAAAAAAAAAAACGCCAAGGGCGAAGAACGCGTGAGATCAAGAACAGCCCGGGGACGCCATCGCGAAACGGGGCCGGAAACGTACCTCGTCCTTTCCTCTCGGAGCTCTCCTCGATCCATTGCACCCTGGGTAATCCCTTCAGCAAACCCAACAAGTACGGGACGATCGCATCCTTGTGCTGCAGGAGCAAAGAAACATTTTTATTGCAAAGCACTCCGCCACTCCTTATGCTATAGCAATGCTAGATTCATTACTCCTTCAATCGATGACGCTAAGGAGAGCGAGCGAGATAAAAGAGGGTACCTGCAGCTCGGACTCTACCAGGAAGATCCCGAGAGCGATCACAGCATCTCTCCTCCGCTCATCCAGCTGGAAAACACCACGGATGTCCACGGGACACATGCATTGTAGCTTCTGGACCTATATCACACGGAGCGTCTTCATTACTCAGAAGCATCATTCATTGCATTTGCATAAATGACTAATCGTGCACTTTGTGCGTATATTACATACTGTTAGCCAAAACTACATAAGTAATAAACGGACAAAAGGGCATAAAATTAATACAAGCTAAAATAAAACGAAAAGCAATAATAAAAGCCCATTCAAAATACTAAATAAAAATGATAATAACATAAATAATGCTAAAATGAAACCAGACACCGGTCAGTAATACAACGGGTGCACACAGATCATACAGAGGTTATCATTACGTACAGAAGTTCACCAAAGCGTAAGGAAGTTTATAACGTACTTCCCTTTAAAACAGACTACTTTTCCCAAGTGCAAACGTGTACACTTCGACATTATAATTTATTAGCATTTTAAATAATTTCTTCTGTTGCAATAAGGATCAAGCAATGTCTAGTAGCCAAAAAGATCTTACAAAACCAGCATACACAGAGTATTTAAGACACCAGCGTGTCTTAAAGTCACGGTTTTAATGGGAGCACCTTTGCAAATATTTACTACAGCTCAGAAAATATTTTGCGCTCGGAGTCTTAACGACTTTTCTGTAGAGATCCGCCCGTGAAACACCTGTTTTTCACGTCCTGTCAGACATTGATAACAAAACAGCAGTGTGATGTGCCAGGGTTAATGCACATTTTACATCTTTGAGCTATAAATAAGCATAAAAAGAGCATATACTAAAACATCAGCCAACACAGAAATAAATGCATAAGTCAACAGTTGACTTATAATGCGAAATACTATATAAATATGTTTTATTTTTTGTTTTGAATGATCTAAAATATTACTGTATATTACTATTAAGTATTATTATTATTATATTGATAGCTTTATGCTGTCACTGATTTGTTTCATATAACTGTATTGTATGTGCAACGGATCAGTAAGCATTTAAAATAAGCAACGATGTGCGTGATAATTATATTTAACTTTAGTTTTAACGTATTATATGGATGATTACACGTGGGTATTGATTAATAACTTACTTAAATGTCTATCCAACCCTTAAATGGGGGCTTGATGAGAATGAACGTAAAACTAGCAAAGCAACGACCGTATAAAGCAATGTCAGTCGATTTGAATGGCTGGTCCTTAACATTTGGATATACATGTTCATAAGGGTCCTATAAAAAGCGAGGACATCAGATGTTTGATTCAACTTCTATTTGTTTTGGTTGCGTTAGCTGTTAGCTTCGGATGCTAATAGGAAGTGGAACTCTCACCTTGTCAAGCGGAGCGGGCCGATGAGCAGCGAGAGAGCGCGCGAGAGACAGAACCGTATTAAAATAAAAACCTCGCGACGTCCCTTTCAAAGACATTATTCATTTAATATTAAAACAAACAAATATGTACATCTTAAAATGAAATGTTCGTCAAGTGACAGCAGTTGAGAGCCGCGACTACGGAAAGCCGGAGCGCACATTTTACAAGGTCACCGTATACGCGCTGCAGCATTTACGCGTTCGCTTTTTTTTTCTTCTTTTTTTTTGCTTCTCTGCTGAATAATATGCAACAATACTCCTTAGCTTCAGATAAATATAATTCACCTACAGTAGGACTGGCTACTGTCTTTTGAATAAATGAAAATAAATCAAATGTTATATATAGTCCTATAACTATATACACTATAACTATATATATATATATATATATATATATATATGTATATATATATATATATATATATATATATATATATATATATATACATAGTTTTGCAAAGTTGTACAGTTTGGTCAGATTTTATTTAACGTTCTCATTTTGTAACTGTAATGGACCTTTTTCTGTTTTAAAGGTGTCTGACTACTAAAAAAGGAACGTAAGAAATATAATTTAATTAATTTGTGTTTCTAGCTAGCTAAATAATAATTTAAAAATAAAATTAAAACTAAGATGTCTTTATTACTCTTTCTTTCTTTAGAGTTGATCAAGTGTATAGAAATATACTATCTAAAATTATTAAAGCGGTCAAAAATACAGGCCATCTCAATTCTATATTCACATATCTTTCTTAAGTAGTATATTTATTACCTTTTAAAACCTTTTTCTAATTATTTTATTTTTCAATATGTCCTATTGTCTGCTTTTAAATTCACTATATATATATATATATATATATATATATATATATATATATATATATATATATATATATATATATATATATATATATATATATATATATATATATATATATTATTTATATTATATATATATATATATATATATATATTATTTATATATATATATATATATATATATATATATATATATATATATATATGAAATATATATATTTCACCTTAATAATAGGCCTGAAAAAAGACACATTTTGAATAATTTTTATTTCAATCAACTTAAATATTTAACTAAATATTATTAATTTACATGATTATTTTTGTTATTTAATTAATTTTCTTTTACTTATTCTCAACCTCCCACAGATTTTGTTTTTTAATTTTGTTTTTATTAACTGCAATCTTAACTGCGAATTATTTATCCTGTATAATGTTATATCACGCGTTCAATTCACGCTCGAACAAACAAAACAGACCCATTCATCCAGTCAGCATCATTTATTCTGAACCAGGACATGAACCGAAGGCACGTTATTTTTTTCATTAGCGTGACAATTAATGCACATTTCCGTCCGCAATGCATTCTGACAACTTTCACAGAAACACAAGAATAAAATCATCCAGCCCCGAACGCCTTTTAAGTCAAACACACGCCAGTTCAAGACTCGTTGCGTAACTGTGCATCTAAAACGCGTCTTTTAAGAGTCGAGGAGCACAGGCGCGGACCACCGACCTCTTTAAGACGGCGCGACCAAGGCGAAACGCGAGTTATTCAGTAATGTCTAAACTCTAAAACGGTGGCGTACTACTAAGTTAAGCCACTCCGGTATTGAAAACATTCGCTTTGTACAATGTCTGTTCCCAGATCGAATGCGCTGAACGTTTCGCCTCTGTTGTGAGTTTTTACAGAGCGGCGAGAGCATCTTGAGGTAGGAGAGCCGAAGGAGGAGAGGAACAGAAGAACGTTAAGGCACGGGAGCGATCGGCGATCGGCGATCGGCTTCGAAGAGGCCGCATCCGTTGACCTTTATTTCCTCGCATCGTTTACAACGTCGAGCTCGGGTTCAAGAAGTAAAACTTTGCAATCGAGCGACTCCGGCTCTTCGGGTGAAACAATACTGTTCGATTTTCAGAGGTCGAGGCGCACAGTCACTGTATAAGTCACTGTTCTTATGCCGTACTGCTACAGCAGGGTTTCATTATACTCAGGATGATCGAATGTAAACAAGCAGAATTACAAAAAACAGATCGCGCGACGCGTATTAATATAGGCACTTAAAAATAACCACTAGACCTGGATCACCACCGAACGTCAAGGCGCGTGCGTCACGCGTACCGTATGATACTTGTCAGACGTTTTAGGTGTTTTTAACGAGGCCTCTTCCTCTCACCGAGGCCGCATTTGTTCGAGGCTGAGATATTGCGAAATACCATTACAATCTGAGATAACCATTTTCTACGCGAATGCATTATAAAACGTCATTTATCAAGTCGCGTGGTCCTTCAGAAATCATTCTAATATGCTGATTAAATTGTAATGGTATTTTTTTACGATATATTCGTATATTCGAGCATAATAATGCAGCCCTGGTCAGCAGAAGAGATTTCATTAAAAACACAGACAAGTACTGTATAGGGTATAAAACACATTTTCATAATTAACAGCTTTGGTGATTATTTTTTATTTTTTTTTTTTAGATGAGGCTAATCTATGCATTTCAGACTACATGTAGATTTTTCTAAAATGCATATTTTGTTTTTTAAGATTAGGTCTTCAGCACTTAGTATATAACCACATTCAAGGAAAATAAAATTAAAATACACGCAATGGAAACGTATAATATCTGCTGGTAAATTGCACTTAAATAATATTGTTGAAACTACAATTAAATTTTCTATGATACCTGACGTTTAAAAAATAAAACTAAATTTGAGTCTCCCGAAAAAAGATTTCCATAAAACTATATTTAAATTGGTCTTTGGGGTAAGCATTTGGTGTCTTTCTCACATTAGTTGGGAAAAATCTCTCCGTTTGTTGATTAAGTGAAGGTAATTAAGCACATTTCAGTGACTTTCCGAGGCGTCTGCTGTTGGAAGATATCACAGTGTTATGATGTCACAAAGGCCAGGCTCCGCCCACCAGAGCCACGCCCCCATTAGTCCGTCTTCCACACCTTGTTGAGAACTTTAACCACTTCCTCGTAGATTATAAATACTATAGCCACGTCCATACAGACCCGGCCTAACCTGGGAACGGTGCCTTTGTAGAATCTACAGAAGAGAGAGAACGACGTGAGCGCGCTTAAATAAAAACACGAGGAAAAATTTAATATGCATTACAGTAACGAGAATTACAAAAATGAAAAAAGAATTAAAAAACAACGGCAAAAGTGTGTAGATCTGTATGAAAATCATTTGTTCTTTTGATTTGGGGGTAAATTGTGAGTGAAATTACTTAAAAATTATTAAAAGCATAAAATTACTACAACATAAACTAAAATAAAATGTGAATAAACATTTTGTAAAAAAAAATGCAATAGTCTTTATTTTATTGACAAGACATTTCATTTAAATTTTTGTTTATATTTAAGCAATTTTATTTTATTATTTACATGCCTACGAAGCTGGTCCTTGTTTAAAATTAAAACTGTTATTGATCACTTTCTGTCAGTAAAAAAATATATATATATAATAGCATTGTGAAAAAATTGCAGTTTAAGCTAAAATAAATCTTACAATTTAACTAACTTCAACTGACTAATATAATGTGAAGCTGATGTTTCAGAATTACTAAATAAGAATACATTTAAGCAAGAAAAAGAAAAATTTAATAAAAAAGACAAACAAATTAGAATAAAATAAGAAATTTGTGTCACTTAAACTAAAAAATAATGTACAAAATGCACAATTGTCTTAGAAATAGTGTTTATATATATATATATATATATATATATATATATATATATATATATATATATATATATATATATAGATATTTATTAATACATTTGCTAAAAAATAAATATAAATATATATATATATATATATTTTATTAATTTATATAGTATATATAATTTAATATATATATAATATATTATATGTATATATATATATATATATATATATATATAAATATAAAAATATATATATATATATATATATATATATATATATATTTTTTTTTTTTTTTTTTTATATATATTTTTTTGCAAATGTATTAATAAATATCTTCATCAGGTGCTTTGTGCTGGTGTCTTGTTTACTTACGCAGCAGGTCCCTCGTGTTTCATGATTTTAACGGCGCAGTCGACCGTGCTCTTATATTTGTGGGCTTCCAGTCCCTAAAAACATCACAAAAAAAAAACTACATTCAACCGTCCCGTCGATGTCTTACTACATCACTCGCTTTCCGCTCGTCACACACCTGCATCCTGGTTTTGATCACATCCAGCGGTGTGTTTCCAAACACGCTCGCGGCTCCAGCGACGGCTCCAAACACTCCGGTCACGAAGGGGTTAATGGTCTTGTTGGGGTTATCACCTAGTTTCGGAGTGAACAGCTTGGTCAGCACACAAGGTCCTCGTGCGATGGTAATTATAGATTGTGTTTCGCACCTTTGTACCAGTTCCTGAGAGCGGTCATTACGTAGAATCGGATGGCCTGGTTCGAGCCCTGCTTCAGTACTGTTGCGGTCAGTCCCTGATAGGTTCCTTTGAGTCCTGTGAAAACAGACGAGAGCCGTTTCAACTCTAAATACTGCTTTCATTTTGCTCTAATGAGAGGCTTGGGGTAGTTTGGAGCTGATCAGATAAGAAGTTATGAAATGCACGAAATGCAAGGTCATAACGTATGAGACCAAATCTATCTTTAAGTTAATAATTACAAACAATAATAACAACTAAAACCAATTATTGCTATTTTCGGTACAGTATGAGACTAATCTTATTATTTGAAAACGTGTAAGTTAATAACTACAAATAATAAAAACAACTAAAACCAATTCTGAACATTTTCAGTAATGTATGAGATTAAATTTACTACATGAAAATGTTTAACTTAAATAATAATAATAAAAAAAACTACTAAAACCATTTAATTCATTAACATAACATTATTTAATTAATTAAATAGCAATAAAATGACTAACAATAAAAAATAATAATAATAATAACGCTACATAGAAATGACAAAAGCACATTAAGTTACTAGAACTTCCACTAAAATGTTTTAAAGAATTTATTTAAAATAAAAAAAATAAATAAAACCTATAAAAAACCTAATCCATAGTAATATTTTAAAAATATAACACATAGACAATACTAAAATAACATTTTGTAAATTTGTAAAACACTTCTGGAGTAGTTTCGTAGTAAACAAACATAATAGTAAATATACACTAAAATTAAATAGCCCAAATAAACTCTAGAAAGCAGCCAAAATTGTGCATAAAATAGCGTTTTGAATATTCTGAATAGCTTCAATCACCTTTTTTAATTTTAGTAACATTTTTAGTTTTTTTTTTGCTGTATTTTTGCCATAGAATTTATAAACATGAATATAAACAAGCCTATATAATTTTATTTTCCATTTTAGTGTCTTTAGCACACCAAAATACAGCAAATTAAAGTAAGAAATGCCTCCTTGATAACTGGCTGCAATAAAATGTTTATATATTTTATTTCAACCCGTGTTTATTTTATTGAAACGAACGGTGTTCGTGTTTATCATTGATTCTAGTAAACTGCTATTTATCGCTGCGTGTCGGTCAAGTGTGTCTCGTCTCCAGGAGGAGGTGCTGCAGACCGAACAATCCACACGTACCTTGTGTTCTGACTATTTCCCTCACGCCGTGGAAAAACCCTCGGTACTTGGGGTTCGCTGAGGTCTGATCGTGGATGAATTTGACCTGAAAGGAAAGGAAAGAACCAGAAATCAATTCTGAAAGGTTACGCTTCGCATGACAATGCATTAAAAGCTGCATCGTAAGCTGTAAGCTTCCTGAGCGCGCGTTAACGCATCGGTATAATTCTTGTCTGATTGTCAGATTACGCAACTGGTGAACTGTATCTCTTTTTGCATCAGCGTGGGATATCTTATACCGCGTCTAGACATCAAGTGAGCAATGCAGTTGCAGTGTGCGTCGCACCTTTATAGTCTCCATCGGACACACCACGACTACAGCCTCGGCCACTCCGGCTCCCAGACCACAGATCAAGCCACGGGTACTGTCCAGCTTCCCAGACTCATCCCTCATCTTATTACTGAGGAACTCAAACATCCCAAACCTGCAGAGAAACACGGTCATGACGGCCTGAACTCTAACCAAACAAAACAACTCTCACTTATTTTTCAGAACTTTGTTTAGGAGTAGGATAAGAGAGAATCAAAACAATAAATAACTACATATACATATATATATATATATATATATATATATATATATATATATATATATATATATATATATATACATATATACAATATATATATATATATATATATATATATATATATATATATATATATATATACATATATATATATATATATATATATATATATATATATATATATATATATATATATATATATATATATATATATATATATATATATATATATATATATATATATATATATATATATATATATATATATATATATATATATATACACAATGTATATATATATATATATATATATATGCATATATATAATAATCATTTATATATATATATATATAATATATTTTATATATAAAAAGAGAAATCATACATAAGAATCTTTGAAAATGTGAATCATTTTAACAAAAAAAGAGAAATCATACAAAACAGATGTTATTTTTTTATTTAGTACAGTCTTAAGTAAGCTATTTCACATAAAAGGTGTTTGCATACGGCCACTAAACAGCTTTAATTATGAACATTATTTGTGACGGCTGTGTTTACGAGTCCCTTGTTTGTTGTGAACAGTTCAACGGAGCGCTGTTATTCTGAAACATCCTCCACGTCCTGTGGATTGTTTGTGGATCTTTTGCATATTTGTACCCTTTCCAGCAGGGACTGTATGATTCTGAGACCCATCTTTTCACACCGAGGGACTCAAACACAGCCATCGAAAAGGTTCAAACATTCCCTGATGGTCCTGAATAAGAAGCGAGGGGTCACAAAAATGTGATATTTTTATAGAATTTCAGCTATTTCAGTGACTATAAAGGTGACTGTATGTAAACATCTTTTATGTAAAATATCTTACTCGGGACAGTATATAAAAATATTAATGCATTTTGTAGAATCTGTCTTATTTTGTTAAAAGTATTCACAGATTTTGCAAGGGGTTCCCAAACTTCATGCTACTGTACAGCGTGTATATATATATATGTGTGTGTGTGTGTGTATATATATAAAAATAATTATATATATATATATATATATATATATATATATATATATATATATATATATATATATACACACACACATACATACATACATACATATATATAAATAAATGAAAATAAAATAAAATATATATATATATATACACACACACATACATACATATATAAATAAATGAAAAAATAAATAAATAAATAATAAAAAAAATAATATATATATATATATATATATATATATATATATATATATATATATATATTTAATTAATTTTATTAGATTTTTTTCCCCATTTTTGTATTTCTGTTTAATGTTTATTTTAAATTTAGTAAAAAAAAATGTAATCCTTATTTTCATTCAATCATTATTTATTTATCATTTTTCATTTCCAAGTGTATTCGCTTTTAGTTCATTTCTTATTTATTTAATTACAGTGGATCAAAACCTTGTATCGGTGTTGTCCTAAAACCCCAAATCAAAACGCATTCTTGCGTGTCAGGTCCCTACATTTTCACTTAAAAGCTGTACACGACTTAATATTTTACGAATGTCCTCCAGTGAATGCCTAACTGATGTCCGATGTCACAAGGGGTTAGCGAGCGAGTAACTAGCGCACATCTAGTCCATGCAAAAGAAATGTTGTGGAGCAGAGCTAAATCAGAAACTGCGGGCCGCTCTCAGCCGCAATGAGACTTCACACTGACAGCCGAGGCTTATCCCAGCGGGACAGGATCCGCTCACCTCACCGCGGCTTTGGGAATGGAGCCATAAAGCAGAGAGCTCAGGCCTCGGTACAGACCCTTCACCCCATGGCCGCGCACCGTCTGCTTCACACAGTCCACTGATGAGACAGGACGGAAGAATTAAAGACCATCACTACCATCACACACACTCCCGAACAGCACTTTAGAAACATGATCAAAAGCCTTCATGAAGTCGTCTCAAAAGAGAACACGGCTGTCGAAACGTGACAAGCGTGCTTTTGGCTAATAATTGAACCCGGTTGAACAATCCCGGCTGATAAACTTCTGATAAACCTGAACCGTACTTTGACCCGTCTCTGCTGACGAACCGACGCACAATGATTAAATGAAAGTGTTTGGAAAGCTCTCAGCACAAGGCCGATGTAATTATAATGGAAAGAGACGATAACATAAAGCGCGTGGGGGAAATACACACCGATGCCTTTGTAGCGCGGCGGGTTTGCCTTCTCGTCTAACTGAAGCTGTGTTTTCACGTACTCCGTAGGAAACGTGATGCAGATTTCAATGCCTCCGGCAATCCCGCCTGCAGAACACAGAGGAATTATTAATAGTGATATTTAGCATGTAAACCACGGATCGGGGTTATTTCGGTTAAAATAAATCAATTAAAAGAAAAATTGTTACGTGAAATAAAAAAGGGTTAACTGAAGTAATACACACACACATAGAAATATAAATGTATAGAAATATAAAATATAAGTGTGTATTGTCTATATATATTATGCATATACAAATGAACACGTGCATGGATATATTTAAGACAATTGTTGTTTATATATGAAATTATATATATATATATATATATATATATATATATATATATATATATATATATATATATATGAAATATGAAAACAATATATATATATATATATATGTGAAAAATATTTGCATATATATATATATATATATATATATATATATATATATATATATATATATATATAAAGCATAAACAAAATTATTTTGCATTCAATTATTTAATTGTGATTAATCGTTTGACAGCAGTAATATATATATATATATATATATATATATATATATATATATATATATATATATATATATATATGAAGGTAAACTCATAATAACTAAAATAACTAAAACGGATAAAAATAATAATTTAATAAATAACCCAAATAAGCATGACAAAAACACAAAACTAAGTAAAAATTAAAGTAAAAAACAACAACAACAAAAAAACAAAACAAAAATAAGTAAAAATAAAAACTAAATACAATATACTAATCCAAACGATTCTTGAAAACTACAATAATATCATACGAAAATAACACTACCATAAATAAAACAGAGGGAAGGTCCTATATTTAAAGGCTATTTTTGTTTTTGTACAAAAGCATAATAACCTGTTATTTAATTCTATTTATATATTATAACTACAAAAAACGGTCATAATAAGGCATTTTGGGTAGTTATCAGTGCATTGCTATGTGGTCGCTAAGGGGCTGTAATGGTTGCTAGGCTGTTGATTGCTTACAGGACCAGATAAAAAGCATTTTAATAATCCGGTTTCTAGATATGGCTTATTATAAATTCAATAGCTAATATCAATAGTAACAGCAATTCTTGTCTAATTGTTTTCATTCTATTTCAGCCAACTAATCGTAGGATTTACGATAAAACTATTCACTCTTAAATTTTATATAAAATTTTACAAATAAACTTGCACATCGAATTAAATCCTACATTTTAAAGCAGAAAGTCTAAAACAGACTCCAAAAATGTTAATCTTTTGAAATTTATTGTCTGTGTGTATAAGTGTGTATTGTCTACATATATTAAGCATATACAAATGAACACATGCATGGATATATTTAAGATAATTGTTGTTTATATATGAAAATAATAATAATAAATAATAAAAAAATAAAATAAAAAAATATATATAAAATATATATATATATATATATATATATATATATATATATATATATATTTGCATTTATTTGTTCATTAATACAGTAAAACTAAATAGCTGATTTCTATTTGACTATATTGTAAACTGTAACTTATTCCTGTGATTAAATCTGATTTTACTGCAGTCTTCAGTGTCACATGATCCTTCAAGCTGATAGCATTTATTTGATGTTTTAGACGTTTCGCAACATCACACATATCTTTACTGTCACTTTTGATCAACTCAGCGCACCCCGAGCGAGCAAAAGCATTCATTTGTTCAAACCAAGAGAGGTTTCCACACCAGCAGTCCTCTGAATGTCTCGCGAAAGTCCACCTTAACTGCGTGGAGCACATCTGCAGCTCAACAGGCGGCAGTAAAAGGGGGCGTGTCCTCCAGCGATTGGCTCAGAGGATCCGCCCCCTGCTCTCTCTGACGGGTGTGACTGTGAAAGAAACGTTCTGCTCTTTCATCAGATCCTAACCCTGATGACACATTTAGTCTTCTTCCACCGCTTCAGGTGATCGGTCAACAACCTGCGAACATTATTACACACTGTGCACATTCCAGAGGAAAAAATATCACTCTCGTAACTCAGTTCATGGAGTCGCTTTTCATTCGGGCATCAGCTTTCTTTGAGGCGTTTCTAAAATAAAGTAGACGGTTGTCAGATTATAGAGCCGTAAAAATGATTGCAGACGGCAGAGCAATGCTTGAGTTGAGCTGGAATTGAGAACGGCTGGAGATCTCTAGAAGAGAGACATTAAATATTATAAAATAAGTTTCTTTTAGGAGAAATATCGGAGTAGGCCCGTCGCAATAATCAATATATCGACTTATTTCATAATGTATTTACATGACCTCAGTCATTTTTGGTGATGCATTATATATATATATATATATATATATATATATATATATATATATATATATATATATATATATATATAAATGGTATTCCTATTGTGTCTAAGTCTTTTGCAGCTTCTCGTACATAACGTTTATGTAATGTAATGAGGTGCTAGTACATTTTTTTAAATCCTTCTGTAAAAAAAGATTAATACGGCCTCATTTAGGATCTGTGTCTTTGTGCATTGCGTTTTTCATCAATAGAGAGCACCCTTACTTTTCAGAAAATAAAAAAATAAAAAATCTGTAGATCTCCATAAAAGCTCTTTGCGCATTTGTTTTTTCGACTTGTAAGAAAATGCATATCTACTGTTTATTCAGGTTTTTAAGGCATCTGATGCTTTGACACTTCATTTCCCGATCTTAATATTTTTAAGAATCAAATCGGCTTAAAATGCTCTTCAACTATTGCTTATTGCAGTTATTTATGGGGCAATATATTGCGCAACAAAAAAGTCTCCTTTTAATCTTACAGATGGCTAGAAGAAAAAAAAAATGTAATGATATTTAGTTAGTTTTCTAGTTTTCTACAGGATGCACTAAAATGCAATCTTCTACACATCTCAATGTATGCTAATGCAATGTATGCTAATTAAGATGAAAAATGTAAAGACACAAAAATAAAAATACGCCGTCATTGTTATGACAAACAACTGATCATACATCACTAATATTTAGTGCTTTATATTTCTAATTCCTCTAAATAACTTCTGATGTTTCCCCAGTGGTGAAAAAACTACAATTGTCTCCATTTTAACGTCGCTGATAATTCACTGAACAATCCCGTGAGCGTTTAGGCTTTTTTTGTCAATGTATATTTTTTCTGTACAACCCCAGTATACCCGTTTAACAGGTTTTTTTAACATTGTGTCTTATAGCAGGCGAAACAGCAGGATATTGTGTAGGGGGGTCAGATATCTAACCTGTTTGACCTGCAGATCTCACCGAGCCACAAAAACTGCCCCGAGGGAGAGTCCCAAAATCACCAGGTACGTCCACGTACCAATAATATTCGTGCACGAATCACTTGCAAGTATTCAGAGTAAAGAAATAATTCACTTTTATATGATATAAGACACAGAGGAATCGGTAATACCGGGATATATTACTAGATTTTCTTGCATTATACAATATAATCGATTGCTGTGATCGAAGCTGAATTTTCCGCATGATTATTGCCAAATTTGCTACTCAAGAAACATTTATTACTTTTTACATTACGTTAAAATCAGTTGTGCCGCTTAATGCTTTTGCGGAAACCACGGCATTGGTTTGAACTGGGGTTGAAAACTTTTGATCGAATGCATCCCGAATGAATAATGCATGCTGGATAAAAGGTATCCGTTTCTTTCGAACATCAAACGATAGTTAAAAAGGAAGTTCGGGCCACTAATAACGCTAGTTCCCTTTAGTGGAATAATACGAAACTGCTTATGCGTTCAGGGCTACGTCCAAACTCAGATTTCTTCTTCACATGACACTTTATAGATGTCAGGAAAAGTATTGAAACGCTTGATGAAGCACGAAATGTTTAGTCAGATCCTAAGAACAAACTGCATGACACACCTAATCCTGCTTTACCTCTGTAAATCAAACAAAGTGACTCTATATGATGCAATCAATGGCCTTGTGCGAGTGTGTGAGTGTGTGTTTTTCTGCTGAGCCATCGGTTTATAGTCAAGTACTAGCATGACTGGTCTTTTCCACTTAAAAAAAAAAAGGCAGCCAAAAGGAAGGTTTTTTTTTCCCTCAGAGGTGGAGCAGGAGTTTACATTTTAATTACAGTAAATTACGTTAATGCTTTCATTTTAAAAACGCAACGACAAGCGCGTACTTTTATGAAGATGAAAGGTTTCTATTTACATCGTTTTTTTTGCAGCGCAGAGCATTTTAACCAATCGCAGGCAACGAGTGCTATCATTGGCCAATCAGAAGCGTTTCAGATAATCGGCGCTCAGTGAGCCAGTTTGTCCAGCGCGAGTGGTTTGCTCGTACAACCAACAAATTATAAACAAAATGTAAATACGAAATGTATCCTGACAGAGCACAGACAGAGTCGGTGTTCACTCTGAACTGCTTCAAACGGTTCGGTTCGATTAAGTGAACCGGTTCAACCAGTTCATTTAAAAGAACCGGTTCAAAGGAATCGCGAACCGGACGCACGCGCTTGCGGCTGCACGTCCTAATAAACAACATATTTCAACACTTACAAACTGTCTGCATTCCACGTTAATGTGTTAATGTGTCCATGCCACAGGCTCTGTCATCATGTCATGCATGCATCCAGCACATTTATCACTCCACTGAGCAATTACTGGGACCAGAATAAGCTTCATGCAGCACACAATTAGATATGAATGGAACTACTATGAGTTTCTCATTGCATCTCAGACACGTGCCCTGGCAAGGCATTAACCACACTAACTAAGAGCAATTCAGGGAAAGGATGGAAAGTCTGTAACTACAGTTTTAAGGCGACAAAGTTATCCATAGATGCAGAGAAGAAAATAAAGAAAAATTAATGTTATAAAAGAATGTTGTAATTTGGAACCAGTCATAAAAGGAGCAAATAAGATAAATAAAAGTATTAACTGAAAATATAATAAAATATCAATTACGAATAATCTAATTTGATTATTATATATATATATATATATATATATATATATATATATATATATATATATATATATATATATATATATATATAGCTGTTTATTAAATATTAAATGAAATGTAAATCAAAGCCCCTCATGGATAACAGCACAAAAAGAAAGACTTTATCAATAAGGGAAAAAGGGAAGAACATGTCTGAGTCATATTTCACCCAAAAAATAAAAAGAAACAATTAAGAAATTACTGTTGTGACGTTATTTTGATGGTAATAAAGCACATTATTCACATTGTTAATATATAAAAATACATATATAAAATGAGATGTAAAAGAATAAAAAGAATGTAAAATAATAGATAATATAGAGTAAAATATTATGTGTATATATATATATATATAATATATATATATATATATATATATATATATATTTTTTTTTTTAAATAAAAGGAATGCATTTTCTACATTGCTAGCAGTGAGAATTAAGGTGTAAAACTTAAATGTGCTTAATTGTCATGAAATTAATGTTAATGTATTTTTTGTTTTGTTTTTTAGGGTGTAATATCACATTTTCCTGACACTTTTGATTGACACATTCTACTTTTGTTGCAGGCAAGTCCTGAATGATACGTTCAAACACAGAAACGCCACGCTGTGCCAAAGCTCTTCTGTTACTTTGTATCAAAGTTCTTTCGTTGCTCTGCATCAGTTGCACACAGCGTGAGACACACACACACACACAGAGAGAGAGAATACTCGCCTGTGCAGTGATGTTGACTACAGCCCTGTAGGGATCAAGTGAGCAGAGTGCTGTAAACAGTGTGGATGACAGTGCAGAAAACCGCGCGGCACAGCTGATCTGGAGTCAGTCGCGGCACAGCTGATCTGGAGTCAGTCGCGGGCGGCTTTCGCGGTTTCTTACGCGACTCGCGAGCGCAAAAAACGCACTTACCGGCTAAAATGGCCTTTCCAGGGTGTGTGAGCTTGGCTTGTCCCGCGGGCGCGGCGGCTGATAAACAGCGCGGTCTGTGGAAAGGACTCACAAATTTCTGCTTCTCTGACATGTTGCTCGTTTTGAAGCGGGGTTTGCCTCCTGCGCGGCAGAAACGGCGCTCATAAGTGAACTCACGGACTCTTTTGACAGCCTCGAGTTTCCTGCTCGCTGTCAGGAGGACACCGACTCTGTGTGTGTGTGTGTGTGTGTGTGTGTTTTTAAGGGAGGGAGATTCTCTGTCAGAGCGCCATATTTCTGACAAACACAACAGTCCTGTTAAGGTGGAACGGAACGAGCGCTTAAACTTTACGGGAGTTGTTTCTGGAGACCGCGTGAAAGAAACCACTGTGCATTTTATCAGTGAAAAAAGAACACGTTTTGTTCACTTCGGACGCTTTTAAGTGGCAGCGATTTGTTTATTCGTTTATTTTTCTGACGCATGTTAAGGTTTTATTATTAATTGCTTTAAAGTTGTATGAGTGAATGGATTTATTATGTTAAGATATGTAAACAAATGTAATAAACAATATTGAAAAAAAACCCAAAAAACATATACATACATATATATACATATATTATAATTTATAATAACAATAAATTATATATATTACACATTTATTATATATATATATATATATATATATATATATATATATATATATATATATATATATATATATATATACACATGTGAGCAGAGCTCTCTTTTAAAACTTTTAATTCTTAAAAAAATTATATATATATATATATATATATATATATATATATATATATATATATATATATATATAATTTTTTTAAGAATTAAAAGTTTTAATTATATAATGGGGGTCTATTTCTTTATCTCGATATAGTCTAAAATACTAAAATAACAAATCATATATAATTAAATATATATAGGCAAAATAGAACAACAACATTAATACAATTCACAAAATAAAAATAAAATAAATATTAACACTAATAAAATATTATTATGTTAGAAACTATAATAGTATCTCAATGACAGGTAATATATAGGTATAGATTCTTTACACATTCTTTGAAAGGTGATGTTTTTTAAGGTGCAAAGGGTGCAAGAGCGTATGAGAAGTGTAACTGATTATTTGTAATTAAAGTGATCCGGAATCATGAGAGACGACGCCATCTGCTGGTAACTGTGTGTATGTAATAACGAAGCAGTGTTGAATACGGGCACGTAATTCATTTCACTGCTTATGTTATCTCCCATTTGTCTGCATTTGGAAAAAATATCACCGTTACTATACTGTATAAATAATAATTTTATTTTTGGAAACAACAAACAAAAAACCCCCCCACCATTTTTAACGTCTTGCTAGGGACTTTTATTTTAGAAATCTTTCTTGTGACGCCAGCGCGCATGCGCGGTTTGTCTCCTTCACTTCGTCCTGCAGCAGTTAGTGTCAAATCCGAAATACAGGACGCGCTACATCCACAGCTGTCGTTTCGCATCGTTGTTTTTTTATTTCTGCCTCGACAGCGACAGCACCCTCGGTATGAATTTATCACTCTATTTCTTGACCAGGCCGCAGCTTTAAACAGTTGCGTGTAGTGTAGTTGTAGCTGTGCTAGTTAATGAAAAGCAGACAGCCCCGCGGCTCCCTTTCGTAACCTCACCCTAGTTTATATTTAAACACCCTTTCCTTGTTGTCCGCGCTGTTTCGTGCTAAATGTGCCCGTGCAACATGTTTGTGCTTTCTGCATATGATTAAGTCTTAAAGGCTTTTCCTCCATTCATGATTAGATTACCAGCTCGAGACCACGCCCCCTCATGCATAAACACTGTTTATTTGCTTCTCAAGCGTCTGATGATAAATGAGGGAGTCGCTGTTGTACTATATTTCTACTAAGTGTAAATGATCTTTTTTTTTTTACCATCAGTTTTTTAGTTCCTCATTTAAGCAACAAACAAACATACCTAACCTACATAGGCGGTATTTTTAGGGACGATAAACATGTTTAATGCACTGAAATGCTGCCCACGGCAGATTTTGTTTGTATTGCAATTAAAAAGCCCACATGGACAATCCTAAAAATAGATGCACTGTATTAAGGAGGCTGTTCGGCTGGTTGTCCACTTACTCTCTAGCATCTAACAGACCCTCATAAAATAACGTTTTAATAGGTTTGTAGGTGAAATGTGTTGGTTTACGAAAGCTTAATTTACTAGGGTAGAAAATGAATACTAGGTTCACACAGTGGGTTTGGTAGTTTTGTGGGTTTGCTGTATCTGCGGATTGATTCCCAGTTTCTTGTGACGTTTTCGTAGCCGTCCACGGTTTAAATGTGCTGATGTTTTTCCCCTATCAGGTATAATGGCCGTCCCTCCTGCGTACACAGACCTGGGAAAATCTGCCAAAGACGTTTTCAGCAAGGGTTACGGTGAGAGAGAACTGGAAAAAGTTGTCTGCTTCACAGGCAGATCGCATTCTGCCGCATTTAATGTCTTTGTTTCGTTTGTAGGTTTTGGGATTGTTAAATTGGACCTCAAAACCAAATCTCATAATGGAGTGGTGAGTTAGTTTTTTTTTATTATTATTATTTAAATTAAAATTAAAGCTAAATTATATTTTGCCCAAATTAAAATGTTGGTCTATTTAAAGGGCAGTTAAAGGAACAGTTCACCAAATGCATTAGCTATTAGCTCATTTATTACCGGTTAGCTTGTTTCTTGTTTTCCGAACAGATTTGTAGAAATATAGCATGCCGTCACTTACTCACCAATAGCGCAGTGAATGGGTGCCGTTAGAATGATTAAAACATCACAAGCAATCCACGCCGGTCTATCATTTACTGTCTTAAGAAGTGAAGAGCTGCTTGTTTTTTTATAAACAAATCCATCATTAAGATGTTTTAAACCCAAAACCATTGCTTCTAGCAAGAACACGAGTCCATAATACATAATAAAAGTCCATCTCATCAACATCCACCTATATAAATGTTCATAGCTGCTTGATCTGTTTAGATTTCTTTACTGATTCAGACTTTTTAATTCGAGAAGGCGATGTGACTGATGGAGGACTCGTACAGCGTTTTAGCTGAAAGCAACAGGTTGACGTTAAAAAGTTTTAATAATGGATTTGTCACTCCGCAAGATGCTAACTGATGGACTGGAGCGCCGTTTTAAGACTCTCGTTCCGACGGCACCCATTCACTGCAGAGCATACAAAGCTACAAATGAAGCAAAATGCATTACCCTAACGCTTATTTGTCGTGCATGTGAACATTAAAGCAGTTTTTGTGTCTTTGATGCACCGTTTTGGGAAATGCATGTAGATGGCGTTTGTGTGATGTGGCATGTTTTCGGTCTGAAAGCCCACACGTCTCTTGCGGTCTCCGTCACACATCATTTACCATACAGAGTCTTTATCTTGATGTCAGTTATTAGTGGGGGACTATTTTCACGTCATGTGTGAGTTAGTTTTTGAATCATTTTTCTTTGACTGCTCAGCCAACGTTGCTCTAGAGCTAAACAAGAGTCACGGACCGTCGGTGTTTCTGGGTCACGGTCAAAATAAACCTAATTCTGTGACATCGCTCACCATCTGCCGCGCAGTAAAGTCATGAGACACCTGCTCACCCTGTCCTCTTCATGTCCAGTCTCTGCTTTATTGTGCATTAAATGTGTTGGTTTTAATAATGCATAAATATGGATTCTACTGACAGATACTACTAACTCTTAAATGCAGGGTTGTTGATGAAAGTGTTATCTTTTTACCTTTTACCTTAAAAAGTAATTAAAACATTTAAATATCAATAATTAGGTAAATTAGTAATTGGAAAATCTCTAATTTGATACATGATAATTACAGGGTTTAAACTCAAATTATTATTATTATTAAAAATCTGTATTTACTTCCGATTCCTTCTATTTTCTTCTACTGTTCGTTTCCCTTTATTGTCACTAAGGCGAAAAAATTCAAATAACAACTTTATTTTAAAATATCAGTAATTTGGTAACTGAAAGATAAAAGATATTAGATGAAATGCTTAAACTTTGAAAAAAAATATATAAAAAACAGAAACAATGCTTTGGCGTGAAGTACTAAAAATAGTCAAATTGACTGATATAATTAACTATTTCGAAATATTAAAATCAAATCCTATATATTAAATAACAGGTAAAACTAACTAAAACGACGAAAGAAAACAATAAATGTACTGAAACGCATATGTTTTTAAATTGAAAGCTAAAAAACTAATTGGAAATGGCAAAAAATACTGTAATATAATTGGTGGAAAGCAAAAAGCTATAAATGACCAAATATTAGAAATTAAGCTGCATTCAGTACAGATGATTTCTTAATTTAAAATTAATTGTTCGTAATTGTCAGTAAAAAGAATTATTAATAAAAAAATAAAAAAATGTGTGTGTGTATATATATATATATATATATATATATATATATATATATATATATATATATATATATATATAATTTTTTAATAATTATTATTATTTTAATTAATAATTTTTTTACTGACAGTTATATATATGACATTTATGATCATAATATATGATTTAAAAAAAAGCTGTTTGTTGCTAATACACGCTTATTTATTTATTTTTTTCCTGTTCATAAACTTGAACAGGAGTTCAACACATCTGGATCCACCAACACAGACACGGGAAAAGCTGGTGGGAGTTTGGAGACCAAGTATAAGATGAAGGATCTGGGACTGAGTTTAAACCAGAAGTGGAACACAGACAACATGCTCACGACAGAAGTGTCCGTCGAAGACCAGGTCTGACCGCACTCTCCTTGTGACCCTTGACCCCCGTCGCATTGCACTCATCATGATCAACATGTTTCTCCGTCATATTCATAATTTGTTGAATCTTGTCCTCAGCTCACGCAGGGGTTGAAAGTGGCCCTGGATACGTCTTTCGTACCAAACACAGGGTGAGTCGTTAGTATCTGACGCTCGTTCGTGTCTTCGTTTGACGTCTTCGACAGCGTTGTTCTCTCTTTAGCAAGAAGAGCGGGAAACTGAAGACCGGCTACAAGCGCGACTTCGTCAATATGAGCTGCGACGTCGACTTCGAGGGTCCGGTCGTGCACTCTGCGGCGGTTCTGGGATACGAAGGCTGGCTCTTGGGCTACCAGATGGCGTTCGACACGGCCAAATCCAAACTGGTGCAGAACAACTTCGCTCTGGGATACAAGGCCGGAGATTTCCAGCTTCACACCAACGTGTAAGAGATCGACGAAAAAAACTACACCGATCCGTGGATTTGAGGTTTTTTAGGCAGCTATAAAGTCATACACAAGCATAAAACCTGAGAAGAAAAGTCAGAACTGTGACAGAATTCGTAATTTTTTTTTTTCTTTTAGACCGTGCTGTTTCCCACTTTCAATGTGAAACTTGATAAGAACGTTTTCGGCTCAGTTACAGTACAAAACGAGCATAAGCTTAACATAAAACCCTAACCTTACAGCTTAACGAAATGAATCGCGTCTTGTAAAAGCGCTCGATCAGTCAGACGTCAATGAAACGGTTAGTGGACGCGATCACGTAAAGTTACACAGTTACAGGTAACTCATTCAGTGACCATAAACTTTGTAGTTGGCTGGAAAGAAAAAAACCCTGGAGAGTGCAAACACTGTATTACATAGTCACTATTTGTTTACTTTTTCTTCAGTATTTAATGCATGTTTGAATAAATCTGTCATGAAAGCTGTTTATATAATATTTTCGTTAGTGCTGGGTAACAATTAATATATATATATATATATATATATATATATATATATATATATATATATATACATGCATGTATACATTTAAGAAAGTGTGTGTGTGTGTGTGTGTGTGTGTGAATGTGTATATATGTGTATATATATGCATGCAAATATTTTCTAAATATATACTGCATGTATGCGTATATTGTACATGCACATATATACTGTTTGCATATAATACACAGTACACAGATATATAAACAAAAACTTTTATTTTGGATGCATTTTAATAATATGATCAATCGTTACCCAGCACCCGTTTTCATATGTGCAATTTTAACGTTATGAAACGGTTGTTAATTTTAATCTTTATTAAATGCATAATTTAATAATATAATGCGCCAACGGACAGGTTTACAGCATTAGCATATTAGAACAACAAAATAGTTCTATATTAAATTGCATATTTCAACACCAGCCCTAGTACACACACACACACACGATAAATGCATGAAAATGCATGAAAAAATAGTATTTAGGAATTTAGTAAAAAACATTTTGAAGACACACTGTTAGTCTTAACATGTTCTGAGGTGTGTTGTGTGTGACCAGTAATGACGGAGCAGAGTTCGGAGGATCTGTGTATCAGAAGGTCAGTGATCAGCTGGAGACGGCCGTCACTTTGGCCTGGACCTCAGGCAGCAACAACACGCGCTTCGGAGTCGCTGCCAAGTACCAGCTGGATAAAGATGCCTCGTTGTCTGTAAGCTCACAGTCTTCACGCAAACCTCATGATGTCGCTGAGAAAAGGATCATTCACTTACTCAGTTAGGCCAAAAAAAAAGCACTATGCAATCACACATGCAAATTCTTGGCTAATGTATTGCAAGCTTGCGGTTGCGTTGTACATAACAGTAGTGCTCGGAATGCAAATGCAGATGTGTGTTGCATTATGATTTGCGTTATGACACGTTTCGCAAAACACCACATAACTAGACGCATCTGCATCCAACTTTTTTTTTTTTTTCAGGTCTAAATCTGCTCTTACGGGGAAGTTTTATTAAATAGTCGAAGCTTGGAATGACCAACTCGAGTTTCTTTTTTTCAATATTTCCTCATAACAGGCCAAAGTGAACAATGCCAGTCTGATCGGAGTCGGTTACACTCAGAGTCTTCGACCAGGTAATCATGTGATGATTTTTCGTTTTGGCATCTCTGGATATGAACAGCATTTATATATTTGTACAGCATGCAATGAGTTTTCTGGAAGCGCTGAATACGCAGAAGATGTTCAATATACAGCCAAAACACTGCAGGGAGTATTTTTATTCTGGAGTGCGGTGCATTGCGTGAAGCATGAACCCAGAGTTATTTTTAGCATCTTCCTTTTTTGATTTATTATTTAAACTTTTTATATAAAGTTGAGGCATTATTATAGGAGTAGTTCACCGGAAAACGAACATTTACTGAAACTCATCCTCAGAAAATCAAAAATGTAGATGTTTCTTGGAAAGAGAAATGTAGCATTGCATCACTCGCTCACCAACGGATGCTCTGCAGTGAATGGGTGCCGTCAGAATGAGAGTCCAAACAGCTGCTAAAAACATTGCAATTATCCACTTCAATCCATCAGTTACCAAAATATTCCTGTGGATTTTAATGTGAGAGGACAAAAGGCAATAGACGATTTCACCGGAAGAAGCAATGTTATGGATAATGACTAATAATCTAGCCAGAAATTATGTTTTTTATAGTAAAAATGCCTTATCGGTGGATTTGCCTCATGCAAACATGCAGCTTGTGACTTTGAGACATAACCGATGTCTTGTGAATAATTGAGATGTTTCTATCAGCTCTCATTTTGACGGCACCCATTCACTGCAGAGACAAAATGCAAAGTTTGTCAAAAAGCTCGTCTACATTTTGGATGACACGGATGAGTAAATGTTCAGGAATGTTTTTTCCCCCTAAAATATCATTAAAACTGATTACAAATTAACTGAATTTTGCATGCAACAGAAAGGAGTTTGTCTTCGCATGCGATACACAATTTGCCAAAAAGTGTACAAAATGCTATTTTAAAACTAGAACTTATTAATCAATAGCATGCAGCACATGCTCCACAATATGTAGTACACTAGCACATCATTCCAGTCATCTTGTGAGCGGTGTTTTATTTCTGCCTCTTTTAACGTCTTACGTTGTCTTTGTCCTATTTTAAAGGTGTGAAACTCACTCTCTCTGCCTTGATCGACGGAAAAAACTTCAACACCGGAGGACACAAAGTGGGACTGGGCTTCGAACTGGAAGCGTAAAAGACACCGAAGAAGAGAGACCCGGTCCTCACGTTGTCCCTCCTACATCACACACTAGCACTCGATGACTAAAAACACTTAGAGGCATGTTGACGGTCTTTGCAAGTCTGTGGGAGCTGAGTGATTCAATCTCAACCGGCCTTGAGAGCTGGCCTTCTAAGGGAAATATTTGCCGATCACCTCATTTATTTAACTGCAGCCGTATATTTACGTAGAGCGCTTAGAGCAAACCAAATGATAAAAGTAACGGTAGATTTGCGAGCTTGGAGTGTTTTTTTTTTCTGGTGATGTCAGTGCATGCTAAGCACTTGCGTTTGATTTATGAGCGACGGTCAAGTTGCATGGTTGCAGTAGAGGTTATTTCTCAGTATACTGCATTAGAGTGATGTGGCACTTTTAGGGCTTTAGGCCTCACAGGAAACCGAGCAGACAAGCATGTGTATTTTTAGGGCTTGCAACACTCTTTTTCACACTCACTGATGGTTAGAGAGCAACTCTGTATTGTGGGAAAATATGCCGCTACCATACAATTTTAAAGCGTTTCGGTGTGCAAATGTTTGTGCATTGAGCTCTTTATAGGCAGACATCAATGCATTGTACATACCGATCACTATTATATATATTGTTATTATATATAATAACTAATTTTGCAATGTTGAGGAAGATGGTCTTTGTACCTCATTTTTCCACTGGAAATTGAGAAATTTTAATAAACAAAGAAAAATGTAATGCTGTTTCGTGTGATTTAGAGTTGTGCTTGTTTCATGGACCTGCTTCACAGTATAAGTATGAGGGGAATATACAGTACCGTTCAAAAGTCTGGGGTTAGAAAGATTTATTACTATAATAAATTAATACTTTGATTCAGCAAGGATGCATTAAATCGATCAAAAGTGACAGTAAATACATTTATAACGTTTTTTTTAAAGAAATGCATCATGTGACTCTGAAGACTGGAGTAATGATAATGAAAAACCAGCTTTGATCGAAGGAATAAATTACATTTTGAGCTACATTCAAATAGAAAACAGATACTTTACATCACAATATTAGTGTTTTTACTGTATTTTTTAATCAAATAAATGCAATCTTGATGAGCAGAAGAAGCTAACAAAGAAATCTTGTGCACCCCAAACTTCGAAACAGTACAGTTTTACAACTTTACAACACAGACTTTAGTTTTTACATAAAATGCACAGTGAAATGTAAAAAAAAAGGTCATTCTCATGGCACCAATAAAAATTTTCCTCATGTTGACCATCTGCACGGCAGATTATGTTTCAGAGAAGGTTCACTTTTGCCACAACCTGCCTGCATCCGGTGTGAGAAAATTCCTGTTCGCCAACTATATAGTACGCTAGTTCTTCTGCGAGCCTTTCTACGTGGGATCGATCTGGGTAGAATCCTTCCCTGGACATCTCGTCAATAAAACAATCCATTACGTGGCTCTTCTCAAGAAGCATAAAGGGCAGGAGCTCTGCCTCCAAAAATATTACGTGGTGTCTTTCAAGGTAGCTACGCAACCAAGGGTTCAGCTCCTGAGTCAAGCTAAGACGGCCTGAGATGGCGACGCTGGAGTTGTGCAGAACGAATTTTGTGATGTCCTCATGTCCCAGGTTGCTGATGAGAATGTAGATGGCGTTTAAGTATTCGTTGTTGTTTTTGGGATGGATCAGGTCTTGCAGCGTGTCCATCAACTCCCTGGGCATGTGTTCCACCTCATCGAAGATGAAGACCGGTATCTTCTCCTCTTCCTCAGCCTGAGTGACCATTTCCGAGACGTGAGAGTCCAGAGATTTGGTGCATTGTGGGATATTGTCGTCCGTTGGGCAGTGGTGCAGAACGAAGTACTGCATCACCAAGTCGTCGCCGACAACTGAGCGGAAATGCTGAGCCAGTAATCGGCCGAGGTGGCTCTTCCCGACTCCGGTGGGTCCATGGAGCGACAGCACTAAAGGTTTATTGTGTACATAAGTTGACAAATAATCCTGTAAATGACCCAGAAGACTCTCTGCCACCTCCTGTTGGCCAAACACTTCCCTTTTAAGGGTTTTCTCCAGTCCGTCTAGATCATATTTAAGCACATGGTCGTCCAAGTTCTCAATGGCGTTGTAAATTTGTAGAAAAACAATGATGCACAACAAGTAGAGGCAGTTTTTTGCACGGCTTCTTTCTTTTGTGGGCACGGCTCTCAAAGTGCTGCTCGGATACAAAACCCGTCCCTTTCTCTTTTTCCTCCGCTTGCGCGGAGAGGAAGGATTGGAGTTTATGGGCTCTTGAAGGTTTTCAAAAGTGAAAACCTTTGGGCTGGTGGAGCGCGGAGAAATGAAGCCCTGGGATGACACCGCTGCTATCTCGAGACGACGTTTTTTGATGGCTAGATATTTCTGGCGAATGCGCACCATGGCACGAACGCTTGAGGAGAACTGGGAGAAGCTTCCTGTGCCGTTTTCCTTCGTCTCTTTCAGATGGTCCCCTCTCAACCTGTCACTGGGGTCTTGTTCTCCCATCTGTGGAAAGCAATGAAGAAATCTATAAAAATCAAACATTACGAGAAAGAAGATTAAATTTGGGGTCCCATTTTATACTAGGTGGCCTTGACTATGTACTTACATTTAAATGAATAATTTGGTACATTGCACTTATTAAGTACATACATGTTTTTACATTGTACTTATAGGAATTTTTTAAAAATATATATCTAGTTATATCTGTAATACTTACACCTTAACCTACCCTAAACCTACCCATACCACGAAACCTGTCCCTAACCTTACTCGTATTCACCTCAATGGCAGCAAAAGTTTTTTTCAATACAATATGAACACAGTAAGAATTTACTGATGTAAACACATAGTAGTTAAGGCCATAAAGTGTTACCTGAGCAATTAAAATGTTAAGAATTAACATTGACAACTGGAAGAGTGCTTGAAACATTTGCTCAAAAAGAAATGGTACAAGATAAATGAGTCCAAATGGAATGTTATTAGAATCAATGGTTCCACGAAGAACCTTAAAAATTCCACAGAATCTTTCCTTTCGGTCAAAAGGGTTCTTTTAGTAGAAAAAGATTCTTTAGATTATGAGATTTTTTTAAAACTCTTAAAAATAAAGCTTCTTTATTGCTATTGTTGGTTCCAAGAAGAACCTTTAACTACCATGGAACCTTTCCATTGGACAAAATGTCTTTACAGAAAAATGTGTTATAGATGATTAAAATGATCATCAAAGGTTTCATTAGGACTCCCAAAAAATTCAATGGCAGGGGTGTCTAATCCTGCTCCCAGAAGGTCACGTCCCGCAGTTTAGATCTAGCAGACTTGCCTGGAAGTTTCTAATGAGTCTGAAGACCTTCATTAGATGGTTTAGGTGTCTTTTTTGAGATTAGAGCTAAATTCTGCTGAACTGTGGCTTTTCAGGAACAGGTTTGGACAGGCTTTTGAACCGTTGCTCCTGTGCGTTTCATTTATCATGTTCACTTCAAAGTGAGCACATTTTGTTCTGAAGGACCCTGAAATAGCCTTTTTTTAAACAGCTCACATCATAAACTCAGCTTTTCCTTTGTCATGCATGTCGCACCTTTATTTTGGTGCAGTTTGCACTTTTCATAAAACAGCAAATGCTGAAAGCAGGAATGGAGTCATATGCATTCAGATAATGAACAGCAAGAGATCATTATAGATGTGAATGATTAGCAACACCAAAGCGCAAATGCAATCTATTTTTAGCAGCCTGGCCAGCTGCACTGGGGAAGGACCAAAACTTGGCACAAAATAAATGAGTATTTGATATTTCTGCTTCTTGCATGTTTTGTTTAGCATGCTCACCTCAGAATGAGTGCATTTTGCCATGCATGTTGTGTGTTTATTTTGGTGCATCTGATAGTTTGATGAAATAGCTAATGCTGAAAGCAAGAATGGAGGCAGAACCAAAGCGCAAATACAACCTGGATGGAACTGTACCTTCTGCTTCTTGCATGTTTTGTTTAGAGTGCCAACCTTTGAGGGCATTTTCTATCCTGAATGATCCTGAAAATCCCTTGTTGCAAGATGGCTCACGTTGTAAACTGCATGCAACAAAATCTTAGCTACTTTTTTGTGATGCACGTGGCACCTTAATTTTGGTGTGCATTTTCTAATTCGGAAAGCAAAAGGCATATGCATTCAGATAATGAACAGTGATAGACACGCATAATTAGCAGCACCCAAGTACCAACGCAATCTGTTTATCAGTGGCCTCACCCATTGCATTACCGCAGGACCAAAGCAGATGCAAAATAAATACATTTTGGCATGTTTCGTTCAACATACCCCTCTTAAGACAAGCACGTTTTCTGTCCCCTAAAAAGGCGTTAGGTACATGATGACTCATGTTGTAAACAGCATGCCTCATCACCTAATGCTGAAAGCAAGAACGGAGGCATGCGCATTTAAATAATCAATAAGCAGTCATTGTAAACACGCAAGATTTGATCAAAACTTCAGTTCTGAGTTCTGTTTCTTTCCTGCTACTTCTGTTCCAAAAGCAATCTCTTTTTTTTCAGGGCCCGAGGCAGGACCCAAATTGGAACAGCTTACACTGTACATTTCTCGCATGTTTCGCTTGGCATGACCGTCACCTCCAAGTAAGCACGCTTTCTGTCCTAGATGATCATGACTAACTTTTCATTGCACCATGACTCACACTGTAAACTCTGCTTTGTGATGCACATTGCAGTTTGCAATTGCCACAAAACAGCATGCCGCGGCACGGCCATTCACTATTTTCAAGCCGATTTGACCTCGCCTGCAGACTGCAGTCTAAAACAATACACATGCAAATGATACTCCGAATTTAACCAAGTTTCACTTCAACAGAAAACAAAAGAGCTCAGTTTCAACAAAAGCTATGCTTGCATTGACAGATAATCAAGTATCAAATGACAAAAACAACAATTCTTGCCCCTAAGAGGCCTCTCCGTTTTCCTCTGCAATGCAGTTGAATCAGAAACATGAAGCCTATTTGCTTCAAACTAAAAAGAATTGACCTCGGAACTCCGGTTTCTTAACTCTAACTTTCTTAACCCAAAGTTTCTTAGCAAACAGTATGTTCAACATTCCACACATTCTGCCTTTCCTTCACGAGCCCCTCTGCCAAAGCAGATACAGTTTCCTTCCTGGAAATCCTTTTCACACACCCCTTATTGGAGAACAAGAGCAATAAAAAGTGGCCTGTTAGATCACGAGCGTGCGTGACCAGACTGCAAGTCTGAAGTTTCCCGGCAGCTTAATCTCTAGAGCGGTTTTGCTCAGATGAGGGAAGTTAAGTAAGACTAGACAGATGCCTCAGCTGAAGTGGTTCAACTTTATCAGATGCAACAGAAAAAGCATATAACAGGAACACAAATGCAAAGCTTGAGAGTATGTATTGTAAACTAAAAGCAGAGCTGGCTTACCTTTGGAAAGCACTCTGGAGTGTGGTTTGAAAACATCGGATTCCTCTAGAAGCTCGGCTGATGAGGAGACGAGAGGTGACTTCCTCACAGCCAGATGAACATTAACAGGCAGAAGTTTGCAGCTCCTCCTATCTGACCATCCTCTCGTGCAAACCACTCCTCCCCCCATCACGTACAATGCAAGAAACAGACCTTCTGATGCACCTTTGTGCTTAAAAATAGCCCGTTTGCACTTTGACGTGCGTCATTCAATTCTTTGAAATTGATTTGAATCGTTGAACAAAATTGGTCATCATACACAGCTTTTGTTGTAGTCTACAACGAAACCCCATTAATCAGGAGGACGGGTGTAATGAGAGTTTGTCCACGAAGCGGTGGAATGTTTATTTAAAGTCTTTTATCTGAATCACTCTGTGGGATTTGATGAGGATTTGTAATGCGTAAACCATCCCAGATGAGCAACTCACGTTGGAAGTTAATGTGAGCTGCTGTCACCGCTGGGAGTTCACCGGGGTGGAGTTTGAGCTAGCAGTTTAGAGTTACTGAGAAAACGCTCAGCGGTCTGTCAGTGGCTCGGTGTGCAAATATTGCAACCCTTTTGCATCTCCCACCATCACAGATAAGATGGAGTCATGATTCAAAGAGAATTTACAGTCACACTCATAAGAGATAAGAGTGTTGTGGTTTTTCTACTGTAAGTCATATTGAACATTTTTAGAACTTTTGGAACTTATGTTGCTTTTTTTAACTAATGACTAATTTGTTTATTTTAATGATAATACATTTCATCAATATCTTAATTTGCAATATTTGCATGCATTACTGTGTAATGTGTTGCTGCTGCTCAATTGTAAAACTTAAACAGACTTCAAACTGTCAAATCATGAGTCTGTAATTAAATAATTAAATTAAACCTTTGCATAATTGTAGCTTTATAGATTATTTTGTCCATACGCATTTATTTGTTCTAGTTTGTGTGTGCGTGTGTATATAATTTTATTTCATCATCCTTTTATTTTTATATATTAATATTACGATATCTATCTATCTATCTATCTATCTATCTATCTATCTATCTATCTGTCTGTCTGTCTGTCTGTCTGTCTGTCTGTCTGTCTGTCTATCTATCTATCAAAAATATAATACTTATATCAATTAAAATATATTATATATTAAAATATTCTATATGACGCCTATTTAACAATATTACAATTATATCACTCACCAGCAGCGGCAATGAGGCTTTTATTTTGAAGCGTAGCGAGGCTTTTGTTTTGAAATTCCGTTCCCGGAAGTACCGCAGTAATTTATTTTTCATTCGCAAACGTCATTGTTGTTTTCACGCGTTTTCTCTCTAAATACAAACGTAATTGCGTCCGTCTTATATGGCATATACTTGCGACGAAAGGCCGTCAGCACGGGCCCGTGTGTTGAGTAGCGTGAGCCGGCTGTGTGTCTGTAGCAGTGTAGCAGCTCAGGGCTCGATCCTCTGAACACATGAGTGTTTCTCTGGTTGTGATCAGACTCGAGCTCGCTGATCAGTCTGATTTCCCGCACGGCTTTCAGTACTGCGCCGGTGAGTCTCACTCGTTTACCGTTACGTGACACACACGGACTTTGTTTACCGTGGTACAGACACCGTAAAGCATCGATGGCCATATCTATGTACTACTGGATTATCGTCAGTGTACAAAAATGTATTGTGGTTTTTTTGACGTGCCACGACTGCCATGTAAATATCGTGTTTCCTGAAGTGACACGGTATATATGCAAATATCATAGTATTATTAAGGGCAATCATACCTGCATGTAAATTACTTGGTTTTCATATAAAATAAATTAAGCAATATAATTGTTATTATTAGTAGTATTATTTTCTGGGTCCCACGTTTACTGAGCTTGAGAAACAATAATAAAACACAGTATTCAGACAATAAAAAAAAAAAAAAAAGTAATAGCAGTAATGATATTAATAATAATAATTGTTATTATTGTTGCTATTTTTTGTTATTATCTGAGAACACAGGATAACGAAAACAAAGTGAAAAAGTAATAAAAAACGGAATAACATTTAAAATATAAAATAGTATACTTTATTATTATTATTATTATTATTATTAAAAATACTATGTTTTATTATTATTATTATTTATTAATTTATTGTGGTTAACAAATTGGATGACAAAAACAAATAAAAATAAAAGTGTGAGAAAGAAGTTGTTCGTTATTATTATTATTATTATTATTATTATTATTATTATTATTATTATTTTTTCCGGTCTCAACGTTAAAAAGATTGATAAACAGAAGTAGAACACAACATTGAGACAATTCACTATAACATACAGGACAATAAAAATTAAACTGAATTATCAGTTTAAAAAAATAGTAGTAGTAGTAATGATATTAATAATAATGATAATTATTATCATTATTATTGCTAATGTTTTTTTTTCCTGGGACATAGAACACAGGACAATAGAGTGAAAAAATAACTGAATAATGATAATAATGATCATTAACTAGTTCGTCTGAATAATTGAGTGCATCAGTAGCAGCAGAATCACGGTTATGCTAAATATCACGAGCGTCTGGTTTTGTGTTAACAGCAAGCGTTCATTCACACGCTCTGTGTTTGAGCTCTGAGCTCGCTTCCAGAACCTCTTTATGTGGAGGCCTGCTGTCACAGCTCACATCTCCTGCGTCCCACAGTTTCAGAGATGTCAGAGGACGAGATGAGGGAGAAAGCGCTGGTCTCCGCCAGAGCCACGCTGGGCAGCAAAGCGGAGCCGGAGCGAGCGGCCATCCTCCACCAGCACCTGGGCAGCCGGGTCATGAGCGACATGGTGATCGAGACGTTCCAGCCCAGCGCAGGTCTGCTTGCTCTCTCTGACCCCGCGCCGCTTTAACCCCTGACCGGGTGACGGACTGTGCTTTCTCATCAGGAGCCGAGGACGGTAAAGAAGGTCTGA